>NC_079189.1:326400764-326702481 GCF_029499605.1 Hyla sarda
AGCAATTTGAAAATTGCTGCTATACTTTGAAGCCCTCTGATGTCTACAAAAAGTGAAAACATGTCAACTTTATGATGCCAACATGAAGTGGACATATTGTATTTGGGAATCAATATATAATTTATTTAGAATATCCATTTTCCTTGCAAGCAGAGAGTTTACCACTATGTTAAGGTAGAATATGTCACAAAAAAACTATCTCGGAATCAGAATAATAACTAAAAGCATCCCAGAGTTATTAATGCATAAAGTCACAGTGGTCAGAATTGCAAAAAAGGGCTGAGTCCTTAAAGGGGTTATCCAGGAAAAAACTTTTTTTTAATATATCAACTGGCTCCAGAAAGTGAAACAGATTTGTAAATTACTTCTATTAAAAAATCTTAATCCTTTCAGTACTTATGAGCTTCTGAAGTTAAGGTTGATCTTTTCTGTCTAAGTGCTCTCTTATGACACGTGTCTCGGGAACCGCCCAGTTTAGAAGAGGTTTGCTATGGAGATTTGCTTCTAAACTGGGCGGTTCCCGAGACACGTGTCATCAGAGAGCACTTAGACAGAAAAGAACAACCTTAACTTCTGAAGCTCATAAGTACTGAAAGGATCAAGATTTTTTAATAGAAGTAATTTACAAATCTGTTTAACTTTATGGAGCCAGTTGATATATAAAAAAAGTTTTTTCCTGGAATACCCCTTTAAGGTGAAAATGGGCTGAGTCTCTAAGGGGTTACGCATGATACGCAGCCATGGCAGCGCCCAGAATTACGAGCGCTATTATTCCTTTCACTTGTGTGACTATATTTTGGGGGGCAGAGTATGCCTACGACTATTATGTTTACACAACACTGAGAGCACTTTTGTACTGTTGAATAATTGTACTATGTGAGTAGCGGCATAGCTGCATTATATCGGTAGCAGACCACAAGTTCTCCTATGTTTTGCACGGAGATTTCATTTTTGAATTGAAATATTGTGTCTAGCATGGTAATATTTTAAATTATGTGATAATAAATGTTGGCTTTTAAAATGTATAAAAGGTGGTGGTATAAACAAAACATTTTTCTATATATATATATACACAGGGAAAGAATATCTCTGATATATGGCTCATGCAGTGGTAACAAATTATGAAAAAGGCAAATTTGAAAACCAGAAGGCTGTTTTTACCCTTAGGCTATGTTCACACAGTGTAGAATGTGGCAAAATGTGGCATTAAATCAGTGTAAAAAAAACAGACATTTTTATTTTCATATAATAGGGAGGGATTTATTAAAACCTGTGCAGGGTTGACCAGTTGACCATAGCAACCAATCAGTTTGCTTCTTCCATTTTTGAAAAAGCCTCTAAAAAAATGAAAGAAGCGATCTGATTGGTTGCTATTGGCAACTGGTCAACTTTTCCTCTGCATAGGTTTTGATAAGTTGATCCTATCACAACTTGTATGATGACCCCTTGTAAAAGGTGATATGCACATAATATGACATATTGATCATAACTGCCGAACAATGTAACTATAGTAAGGAAAACTCTGCCTTTTATTTTTATAGGGATTGTGTATATCACAAACTCAATGAAGCTTTTCTAATTATGTTGAGTTTTTGTTCCCTGTTTTTTCTTTTAATAGATAAAACTCTTTTGTTCCCTGTTTTTTCTTTTAATAGATAAAACTCTTTTGTTCTCTGTTTTTTTTTTCCCGTTTTTTTTCTTCCTC
Organism: Hyla sarda; assembly: GCF_029499605.1. Lineage (NCBI taxonomy): Eukaryota > Metazoa > Chordata > Amphibia > Anura > Hylidae > Hyla > Hyla sarda. The sequence continues at coordinate 326,402,470 of NC_079189.1, forward strand.
TTAATGAAAACTTCTACTTATTCAAAGTACAATTTGTTCAATTGTAATCTCTGGTGTCTAGGCATCCCCAAGTACATTTTATCAATCTCAATACGTACGCTTTTGATATGGTCTGCAGCATGATATAACAATGAGGAATGCATTATACATTCAAGAAAGATCTATCAGGCACTGAATGCATTATTAGGATGGTTCTCAAGTGGCCTGGCAATCTAGGAATGAGATACTGATAATAACATCCATCATTTTATATCTCAGTTGGTATAGTTACCAACTTCGTTCACTTTTAAGAACTGTACTTCTACATTTTAGGTACATCTGGCTGGCAAGTGGCTGGTGAGAAGAATGTTAAATTATCAGCAAAAATACATTATTTTAAACATCGTTCTTTCTCAACTTTAAGAAAAATGGAAATGTCTCATAATTTATAAGAAAGAGAAAAACGATGGCATGTTTCAATTTATGCGAGAATTCTGTGAAGAACAATTATTCATAGATAGATCTCAGTGATTATTGCTGTTTCCTTGCAGTTCTATGACCTGGGCTTGGATCTGACCAGGCCAGTATGGGAGTTTTTATGTGTTCTGCCCTAGGCAATCTTCTTGCATGCCAAAATTCCAGAACTAATACTGTAGGTCAGTTGGATTTAACTGAAATTGGCGACAGTATTTCTCATGATTAGTGTTGCTCGCGAATATTCGCAATTCAAATTTTAATCACGAATATCGCATATTTGCGAAATAGCACTATATATTTGCAATTATGAATATTTGCTTTTTTTTTCACAGTACACATCACAGTGATCAATGCATCCCTCTCTGCTCTTTGCATATGCGCATATTCGCAAATATTGAGCCCTCCCTTCTTCAATGGTATAGGGAACTAATGGGCTAGTCCAGTGGTCTCCAACCTGCGGACCTCCAGATGTGGCAAAACTACAACTCCAGCATGCACGGACAGCCAACGGCTGTCCGGGCATGCTGGGAGTTGTAGTTTTGCCACATCTGGAGGTCCGCAGGTTGGAGACCCCTGCACTAGCCCATTAGTTCCCTATACCATTAAAGAAGAGAGGGCTCAATATTCGCGAATATAAGCATAAATTTTCGCATATGCGCATAAATATGCAGGGGGAAAAATATAACGAATATAACGAATATGCGAATTTCGCGAATATATGGCGACTATTCGTCCATGTATTCACGAAATATCGCAAATTCGAATATGGTCTATGCTGCTCATCCCTACTCATGATCAGAACATCTGTGTCTCTCTCTTGACCGGCGATAAACAAAGAACTATATGTATGTGAAGCCTTGTTTGTGTGAAACGTCGTGTGCTGGCGGCTTCTTTCGTGCTCTGACCACTTGGTAATATGTATCTCTCTATTGAAATTGTAGGTGCTGATGCATAGGTTCTTTTTTTTTAGAAAACGTGTTTCTCTGTTTATATTCATGCATATGGTTGCATTATTTCTTACTATATCTGATAAGCACTTTGCATAAGATTAAAGTTTAAATTTATCTGTTCAATTCTATATATTTCCAACTTGTACTTTTAGAGCCCCTACGTTTAACTCTGTTTCATGCTGGAGTAGATTCTTTGAATTAAAATATATGGCATTTTATGGGATTTAAAATGTATTGTTACAGCTTTTAGTATGTTTAAAAAAAATTATTTATGGATTTACATACATATCGTTTTTGATGTATCTATGAATTTTTGCTTGGGATGTGTTATCTTTTAGGGACTTTTGGTATAGATATTCTCACCTGACCAGAAAATTGTTATCCGCCAGGTATAAACAATAAAGTTAACAATTGAATGATAACAAGAAGGAATATTGGAAGCAGTGTGGAACTTATACAGAAATCCTACAGTATATACCAAACTAAGTCATTTTAAATTAATTCTTAATACAAAAAAAAATATTATTTGTTTAAATGACTGCTACCAAAAAGAGTTAGAATGCTTATCAAAGTACCTGCTAAAAGTGAATAGAGGGATAAATACTTAAAGAAAAGTGAAAAGAGTAAAAATAGGTTATAAAAGTGAGCATAGGAAGACATATTAAAGGAGAATTTTAGGATGTATAAATTTAGTTTCACACTGCTGGCACAGTAAAAAAAAAAAAAAAAGGGGGATACATACCTGCCGCCACTTCCCTGGTTACCAGCTCGAGCCTCCGCCACAATCCTCTTCCTTGTTGCCAGTGGGCAGTGACTGACGCTGGGTTCAGCCAATCACCAGCCACAGCTAAGTCATGCCTCAGCCGGTGATAAGATGGGGGGCAGTGTAATGTTTTTGGCACTGTTCTTCTTCCTTGTGCCAGGGCCAAAAACGTCACACTGCTGCTCAGCCTATCGACGGCCAAGGCAGAACTTCACTGCAGCCGGTAATTGGCTGATTGCAGTATGACTCACCGACCACCGGCAACCAGGAAGAGGATATCGGCGGAGGCCATAGCAGGTTAACGGAGGCACCAGGGGAGTGGCGGCAAGTATGTATCCCTTTTTTTTTTTGCTGCCAGCAGTCTGAAACAAAAGTTTTACATCCCGGAGTACTCCTTTAATGATCTTGCGAATATTGCAATTTACTCTCTAAAAAGCTCAGGATGGAGCTAGCTAGTTAGCGTCATGTTGCCCAGGATTGCATGTTCTCTGCTGCTAGAATTGTTAAAAAAACGAAAATATAAAGAAGTTTTCTGATGACTTAAGTTTATTTTTTTTTTAATTGGGATAACAATGTTTCAAGACTGTTAAGCATGTGCTGAAATTGAAGCAGAAAGCGACCTATAAAATATATCCTCCTTTATAGTTTACTAGCCATTTCAAAAACTGTAAGTGTTACACAAGATTACACAAGATCTTAAATGCAAGCTTGTAAAAATAATAACAAGCGTACTTAGTTTGCTTACTTTTATCGAATAGATACCTGTCCAAAAAAGTTTAGCAATCACAGTAAAAATACGTATGGTGTGAAACCTTCATGTCATAGAGCTGTGCAATTAAAATAATATAAATAAATATAAATAACAAATCTGCTTACTTAGGCAATATAAGCCAAAACTCATGAGCACGAATATGCTTGCTAAACCTATGTTTTAACATGTTTTAATGGGTTCCAAATAAAGCACTTTTACCAAAGTGCTGGATCTCCTGTTGAATAGGATAATGACAGCGCTGAATTCATCACATGGAGAAGATTTACTCTGAGGCTTTCATGCATCACGCACTGCAAAGCTGAGCTCGTAACTCGGCCAAAACTACTATGATGTGTAACACAGAGATTTAGACAAAGCTGCAAATGAACGTGCAACCTGCATTGAATGAGAGAAATGGCAAAAATCCATGATGGGTGTTATGTGTATGTAGATTTTAGTTTAAAGGATAAGCTATGAAGATGAAATAATAAAAGTGAAAAAAAAAGTTCAGGACCTATTGTTAACATCTGTAGGAAGAAATGCTAACTTGTAATACAAGGCACATAAATATCTGCAACAGCAGGTATCCTGCCTCATTTGTGCTTCTATTATATATTCAGTGCAGCACCATAGTCTTTTATCTTATTTAATCTTTCCAAATGGTTTTCTTTAACAGTCATTGTTTACATAAAAGCTATTACAGAAGCATAAATGTAGAAAGTAAAACATAAATATTGATGACAGCCATGAAAATGCTCCATTATTAATGCAGGCATCTGAGGATGGTTACACTTCTCTACAGATACAATATGAAATATTGAGGAAATGATAACTGTTTCCCAGAATCAATTACTGTTATCCATTCTGAAGCGGATCAGTTTTAGTCTTTGTTTAAATGAATAAATGTTTAGCCATTTCATCAAATGAAATTGAGAACAGTAGATATATTTTGAAATTCAGAGCTCTAAAGTACATTGCTATGATAAGCTGCACACAGCATGCTGATCTAACAAATCTCTATTGAGGGAATATGACACTTGACTAGAAATGATCTAACCAATGAAGTGAAATGCAATTTTCCAACAGAAATTGCAAATAGTATTTGTCTAAAAAAAAATATATATATATAGATTACATTTTGGTTTACTGTGATGTCACAGATTTGTAAGTCTATATGGAATTCCTGCCAAGCTTTTTCTGTTGATTTGTAACAACATACCAGATTGAAACCTTCAGCAATTCTGCATTCTAGTAAAATGGGCTATGCGGTTCTTTAACCCCTTAAGGACCGGGGTTTTTTCCGTTTTTGCATTTTCATTTTTGGCCCTTGCCTTTAAAAAATCATAACTCTTTCAATTTTGCACCTAAAAATCCATATGATGGCTTATTTTTTGCGCCATCAATTCTACTTTGTAATGACATCAGTCATTTTGCCCAAAAAATCTACGGTGAAACTGAAAAAAAATCATTGTGCGACAAAATTGAAAAGAAAAAAACGCTGTTTTGTAACTTTTGGGTGCTTCAGTTTCTACGTAGTAAATTTTCGGTAAAAATGACACATTATCTTTATTCTGTAGGTCCATACGATTAAAATGATACCCTACTTATATAGGTTTGATTTTGTCGGACTTCTTCAAAAAATCATAACTACATGCAGGAAAATGTATACGTTTAAAATTGGCATCTTCTGACCCCTATAACTTTTTTATTTTTCCGTGTATGGGGCGGTATGAGAGCTAATTTTTTGCGCCGTGATCTGAAGTTTTTAACGGTACCATTTTTAGGACTTGATAGGACTTATTGATCGCTTTTTATTCATTTTTAAATGATATAAAAAGTGACCAAAAATGCACTATTTTGGACTTTGGAATTTTTTTGCGCGCACGCCATTGACCGAGCGGTTTAATTAATGAAATATTTTTATAATTCGGACATTTCCGCACACGGTGATACCATATATGTTTATTTTAATTTTTATTTACACTGTGTTTTTTTTTTTATTGGAAAAGGGGGGTGATTCAAACTTTTAATAGGGGAGGAGTTAAATGATCTTTATTCACTTTTTTTTTTCACTTTTTTTTTGCAGTGTTATAGGTCCCATAGGGAACTATAACACTGCACACACTGATCTTCATCATTGTTCACTGGTTTCTCATAAGAAACCAGTGATCGACGATTCTGCCGCATGACTGCTCATGCCTGGATCTCAGGCACTGAGCAGTCATTCGGCGATCGGACAGCGAGGAGGCAGGTAGGGGCCCTCCCGCTGTCCTGTCAGCTGTTCGGGATGCTGCGATTAGCCGCGGCTATATCGAACAGCCCGACTGAGCTAGCCAGCCATTTTCGGTTTCGCTTTTAGCCGCCAGGTCCCCGTAGCTCAGGTAAGCCGCTTTCACGCCAACACACAGGGTGCTTCTTCAGACCACGCCCTCCTTCATCACCTGATCCAGGTAAATTCACCTGAACTGGTCATGTGATGGCGGGGGTGTTCACATCCTTAATAAGAAACACAGTAACGGAGTGCGAAGTGATCAAAGTGTATACATGTACAAAGTTACAAAAGTATAAAAGACATTAAAAACAGCCACCTGTACAAACTTATTAAAAAAACGCTCATGTCCAGTCTATCATTAATACCAAGGCCTCCCTGGGCATTCGTCTTAAGGATCCATCTTCCTTCTTTCTGAAGCAGTGTCTTTTTTTTTTTTTTTGTGTCCAATCCCGCTGCAGTGTGAACACACTCTATGCCAAATTTAAAGAATAATGAATTTCTTGGCACCGTAACCGTGAATGGACCTCGTGAGTGCTCCCCTGTTTGTATCTTCATGCTGGACTGTTTGCATATCTGTGAAGCCTTTCATTAGGGGTGTTAGCATTTTTAGTCCAGGAACGGTGCACCGCAAGTCTGGGACCTTCCTTTTGTTTGCACTAGCCTGCAATACATGTAGGGCTGTGAGCCTTGGTTGGTAGTGCCGATCGTCATTTCTATCATTGCCATTTGAATGAACTGTCTTTGCTATCAGAGCTGAGCACACCAGAAGCATGGCAGAAGGCACTAATGTGAACATGGATATGGAGTCAGATGACTCTGGGAGTGGTTCCCAGAATAAAGGTGGAGGGTGTGTTCTCAGCTGGACGCCAGGATGCGGAGAGCTTCTTTGCCGCGTGCAACTTAAAAGACGCACTCCAAGTGATGAGTTTAAAAAGCTTGGAGCAGAAAGTTTCATCGCTCTCAGAAAAAGAGACGAGACTTTTTTGGACCATTCAGTCTTTAAGGTCCTATGAAGCATACAACCGCGTACCGTGCGGACTGCGCAATTATAAACAGCCATCGCAGTACTTGGAGGATGCAGAATTTCTTGGCATAAAATTCATCTGGATTACTCTATGAACATGATGAAGGCAATCATCAAACGGAATGAAGATGAGTACTCCTGTGTCACGGCTGATCTTATGAAGGCGAAAACTGAATTAAGAGTAAGAATGTGTGACCAACAGTTTACAACCTTCAGTAAAAGACTGGAGAAGAAACTTACTCTACTTCAAGTGTCTTTGAAAGAAAATAAAAAATATAAGTACCTGCGTGACAAAGCGGACTTCGATATCAAGTGTTCACCTTCTCTAAATCAAACAACAAGCATCCACAAAGAAGGAAAAGGAGCCGACGAAAGAGGTCCGAGTTCTGGACCACTGACTCTGAATCAAGCGGGTCTGAAGAAAAGGGGGTCTAACCCCAAAAAGTGGGGAAAACCAGGCCCAGCGATGCCTCAGGCCCCGGGTTCATCCCCTTTAGGAGGAAAACACGAAGAGGGGGGAGGCGGTCCGGCTGAAAAGGGACTGGGCGTGAAACGAAAAGGAGTAACATGGAAATCATAAACGGACAATCTGACATAGATTGCTTACACACCGTTATGGATCCTTTGTCAGAAGACGACAAATCCGAATCCGAGACTCTAGAAGTACCCAAGTTTACAGGGGGTAAAAGATCTACATTTTTCCCTCAGATCACACCTGGCAGTGGCCTTGACCTTTTTCAGAAGAAGGTTCTGGAGGAGGTGAAGGTCCTTTGTTACCCCCATGACCCAGATAATATTTCTAGGGAGGAGAGAGAGGCGCTAGATAGGCTAAGAAAAGTGGAGAATATAGTGGTCAAAAAATCGGATAAAGGGGGCAATATTGTCCTTATGAATAGGGAGGACTATTTGAAAGAAGCTTACCGATAGCTAGATAACCCCCAACATTACATCAAATTATCCAATAGTCCACTAAAAACATATAAGAGCAGACTACAAACCCTATTAAGAAGGTCCGTCGAACAGGGAATTTTGTCTAAAAAAATGGCAGAGAGGTTGCTGCCAGACGCCCCTAGGGAGGCAGTCTGGTATTTCCTCCCTAAGGTTCACAAAACTTTGGAGTTCCCACTCGGGAGACCTATCGTCTCCGGGGTGGGGACTCTAACAGAACCTATTTCCCAGTACATTGACTGGTTACTCCACCCCCTCCTGAAGGAGATCCCGGCCCTTGTTAAGGACACAAACAATTTCTTGAGAGCATTGGAGGACCTCCTGGTCCCGGAGAATTGTATCCTAGTATCAATTGATATTGAAAGCCTCTACACTAGTATTCCTCAAGGGAAGAGTGTGGAGGTCATCAGGGGGGTTTCTCCAGTGCTCTGAGAAAAGCAGTGGGTATATAAATTTTATTTTTGACTCCCTTAGCTTCATTTTGTCATGTAATTCTTTCAAGTTTAACAATGACTGGTTCACACAGACCAGCGGGGTCGCAATGGGGACCCCGGTGGCCTGTACTTTAGCCAATCTATACGTAGCAGGCTTTGAACAAAAGTAAATTTTTTCAAGTTGGAACAGGTACATTGGCCATATTGTTCAATATCACAGATTTGTGGACGATATTTTCATAGTTTGAGCGGGGACGGAGTCCACCTTTGTGGACTTCGTGACCGCCCTGAACGATGGAAATAATATGAATTTAAGGTTCACATGGAAGGTGGGGACCCCAACGCCAGAGTTTCTGGATGTCGAGGTCAGTGTCACTAATGGTAAGGTAGTTTCTAAGGGTCATCGGAAACCTACAGCGTGCAACTCCCTTTTGCACTTGAGAGCTATCATCCTGAACATGTTAAGAGAGCAGTCCCCTATGGGCAATTTTTGAGATTAAAAAGAATAAATTCTGAGGAGATAGACTTCGAGGCGCAGGCAGAGGAGTTGCACGCTAGACTTTTATCCCCGAGGCTATCCCAGGACAGTCCTGGATGGAGCCCTTGATAGGGCCAGGACTAAAAGTAGGGACACCCTCCTGGGGAAAAGAAAGAATGAGCCTTTTGGGACAGAAAAAAAAAATCAATGTAACAGGTCCGCTTTTGCCTTCATGTTCAGCCCGATAGCACAGAGAATTAAAAAGGCCATTCTGAATAACTGGAATTGTTTGCAGAATGATCCGGAACTCCAAGATTTCACAAAATAACCTCCCCTCATTACTTTTAAAAGATGTAAAAATCTTAGTAATGCGCTAGTGAGTAGCTCCCTAAAAAACCCGTCCCCCAGTAATAACTGGTTAACTAAAGGAATGCCGAAGGGCAACTTTAGATGTGGTGGGTGCAACTGGTGTAGCTTTTATTGCGCAGATAAATATATCAATGTGGGGGGAGTAGAAGGGATTTGCAAAGATTTTATTTGTTGCAGAACAAAAAATGTTGTTTATGTGATCCAATGCCGCTGCAATCGCTTTTATATTGGATGTACCACACGAGCGGTTAATGTGCGGTTTCGTGAACACGCTAATTCAATCAGGACGGGGAAGGGCTCTCACCGACTGATTGCACATATACGCGATGTCCATAATAGCGACATTACGGCTATGCGCTTTTTTGGCATAGAGCGTGTTCACACTGCAGCGGGATTGGACACAAAAAAGAAACTGCTTCAGAAAGAAGGAAGATGGATCCTTAAGACGAATGCCCAGGGAGGCCTTGGTCTTAATGATAGACTGGACATGAGCGTCTTTTTATAAGTTTGTACAGGTGGCTGTTTTTAATGTCTTTTGTACTTTTGTAACTTTGTACATGTATACACTTTGATCATTTCGCACTCCGTTACTGTGTTTTTCATTAAGGATGTGAACACCCCCGCCATCACATGACCAGTTCAGGTGTATTTACCTGGGTCAGGTGACGTGACGAAGGAGGGCGCGTTATGAAGAAGCGCCGCTGTGTGTTGGCGTGAAAGCGGCTTACCTGAGCTACGGGGACCTGGCATCCAGCTGTTACTTTTAACTTGTACCCGAATAAAGAATTTCTTGGCACCGTAACTGTGAGTGGACCTCGTGAGTGCTTCCCTGTTTGTATCTTTATGCTGGACAGTATACAAGAATTCTTGTCACACGTATGAACCCTGTGGAACATAAATAAGCAATAAAATGCAGTGCTACTCCTAGTGTACACACATAGGGCACATTATCTGGGAAGGTTAGCTAAAACAATGGCTATGCTTGACAGAAATAAAAATGCAAATAGATTTTTTGGGACATTTAAGTAATCACAGAAAGCAAAACATTCAATTTTTTTTGGCAAACTCTGTAAAATTCTAACTCATGAATAGCAGTGAAACAGTCTTGACATTCCACAGCGGACTAGTTAGCTAGAGGATGTCTAGGAGATAACTAGTAACTCTAGGTTGCCACTAGTGGGTGCTCTTACATGGAATATGTAGCGTACTAAAGCAAATGAAAAAAACAGGCAGTACAGCACTCATCCAAGATGATGCATACAATGAGGACTTTATTTCATGTGGTAAGACGTTACATAAGCAGTGGGGAAGGAAAATAAGGATGCAAGCTTTGTGGAGCTTGTGGGTCCAATGGTTCCATTTTGCGGATGTTCCGCTTGGTCACACTCACAAAACTCTGCACACGGCAACAGTATTAATAGATACGGAACGGAGATACGGCAACATGACGTTCTCTGCCGGACCTTCATCTTGGCAAACCATAGCCTTAAGATGAGTAACAATTTACTGACTGGTGACAGTAACAGGTAATAACATATAATATTGTGAATGAACCTGTCTGGGGGCCTGTTATTTGCTCATTTGCTTCACTTCACTGTAAAATTCTGATTTCTCCATAAATCGCAAAACTTTTTATTCAAAACTTTTTATTAATCTCTATAATACATGTTTCCAAGATAATATACTGATATATACTCAGCTGTTTTTACTTGTGATGATACAGGCGGTAAATATGTAAAGAACCCCTATGGTAAGTGCCATTGTGGAAGTCTTTTCATCTAGTCTGCTCACCTGTATTAATTTCTGCTACCCCCAATACTAAAATAAGAGCATTTGAATGCCTATCTATTCATGCCCACAGACTGCCAGCATATCTTTTAGGTTTATTGATACATAAGCAATATGCAAGGAGTTTCTTCTCCATCAGGCTGAACTAATTATTCCTGCATTAAGACATTTCTGTAATCTTAGGCTAATTAAGCTCCAAATACTCAAATGTATATTAATAAATAGCCCAACTGAAATTGCGGCTATCACAGCTCTCCTTCTTAGGCCACCATGGATATGGATGAAAACAAATAACTGCATCTTCTGTGGATTCCATTGTGCACCGTTTGGGTAGGGTCACACACAGAGCAACCACAGCATATTTGACGCTGCAGATACTTTGCAGGCAGTCACAGAGCAACTGCAAAGCAGGCTCCCTGCTTCCTGTAATTCTGTGTGTCTGCTCGTAGTGGCAGATTTACCGCTGGCAGTCACGAGCTGACACACAGAGCTACATAAGGGAGCTCACTCTGAAGTCAATCTGTGACTGCCAGCAGCGCATCAACAGTGTCAAATACATTACTCATGTCCTGTGTGTGACCCTACCCTAAAGGGTGTGTGAGAACCTAATTGGGAATAAGGAGATAATAACAGACATATTCCTTTAACCCCTTAACAACGCAGGACGTAAATTTAAGTCCTGGTGCGAGGGTACTTAATGCACCAGGACGTACATTCATGTCCTGTACATGACCACGAGCATCGAAGCAATGCTCGGGTCATGTGCAACAGTTCCCGGCTGCTGATAGCAGCCAGGGACCTGCCGTTAATGGCCGACATCCGCGATAGCGCAGATGCCTGCCATTAACCCCTCAGATGCCATGATCAATACAGATCACGGCATTTGCAGGAGTGCGGTCAGAAAAAGGCATGATCGGATTGCCTGCAGCGCTGCCGTGGTGATCCGATCATCTGTAATGGCAGACAGAGGTCCCCTCACCTGCCTTCGTCCGTCTCCTGGTGTCTTCTGCTCTGGTATCGAGCAGACCAGAGCAGAAGATAGTCAATAACACTGATCAGTGCTATGCCCTATGCATAGCACAGAACAGTATTAGCAATCAAATGATTGCTATGAATAGTCCGCTATGGGGACTATTAAAGTGTAAAAATAAATGTAACAAAAGTAAAAAATAAAAGTAAAAAAATGTAGAAAAATACCCTCCGCAAGAAAAAATGTTATCGTCCCTTTTTCCCCAATTTACCCCCAAAAAGTGTAAAAAATGCTTTTTCAATAAACATATTTGGTATCGCCGCATGCGTAAATATCTGAACTATTAAAATATTATGTTAATTATCCCATACTGTGAACGGCGTGAACGTTAAAAAAAAAGTCCAAAACCCTCATACCACCGCTTATACGGAAACATTTTAAAAAGTTATAGTTAATCAAAATAAAGGGATTTTAAATGCACCAATTTGGTTAAAAGTTTGTGAATTTTTTTTCAGTGTACAATATTAGATAAGTTTGTAATCATGGGTATCATTTTAATCGTATTGACCGTATTGACCCACAAAATAAAGAACACATGTCTTTTTTACCGTAAAGTGTACAGCATGAAAACGAAACCTTCCCAAATTAGCAAAATTGCGATTTTCTTATCAGTTTCCCCACACAAATGGTATTTTTTTTGGTTGTGCCATACATTTTATGGTAAAATGAGTGATGTCATTACAAAGGACAACTGGTCGCACAAAAAACAAGCTAGTCTGTGGATGCATATATGAGTTATGATTTATAGAAGGCGAGGAGGAAAAAACTAAAATGTAAAAATAAAAATCACCTTAAGGGTACATTCCCACCTGGCGTATTTTGCTGAGTATTTCCTGCATATTTGCTGCTGCGTATTTTATTTCCCATTGAAGTCAATGGGTTAGAAAATACGCAGCAGCAAATAAGCAGCAAATATGCAGCAAAATATGCCAGGTGGGAACGTACCCTAAAGGGGTTATCCAGGAAAAACTTTTTTATATATCAACTGGCTCCAGAAAGTTAAACAGATTTGTAAATTACTTCTATTAAAATATCTTTATCCTTTCAGTACTTATGAGCTGCTGAAGTTGAGTTGTTCTTTTCTATCTAAGTGCTCTCTGATGTCTTGGGAACTGTCCAGAGTAGCAAATCCCCATAGCAAACCTCTTCTTCTCTGTGCAGTTCCCGAGACAAGCAGAGATGTCATCAGAGAGCACTGTTGCCAGATAGAAAAGAACAACTCAACTTCAGCAGCTGATAATTATTGGAAGGAATAAGATTTTTTAATACAAGTAATTTACAAATCTGTTTAACTTTCTGGAGCCAGTGGATATATATATATATATATATATATATATATATATATATATATATATATATGTATATATATAAAAAAAATTTCCCCTGAATACCCATTTAATGCCAAAATGGACTGAGTCCAAGTAATACCACTTGGAAGCCTATACATGACACCACCACCGATTAGATGTTACAGTGTACGCTTCATGATTCACCAGGCAAAACTCTATACATTTTGTAGTGGCTGAGACTGGTACTGGCTCAATGCTTCTCAGTCTCATTCAAGTGAATGGGTCTAAGCTTCAGTATCAATTTTTAGGAATGCACGTGGAAAACAATAAAGGGCATGCTGTTCTTGCTAGAAAACTGTGTCATTCTAATTCAACCGATCAATGGGGTTTTACTCTCAAAGACCTGATATAGATGGTCTACAATGAGTATAGGCCCTCAAAGGTAGACCATCAATATCAAAGTTATGGGAAATTCCTTTATCTATATATATAAAACTCAACGTGTGTGTGTATGTATGTGTGTATGTTCCAGCATCACGTCTAAACGGCTGAAGATATTAACATGAAACTTGGCACACATGTTACTTATATGTCAACAACAAACATAGGATAGGTGATTTAACCCTTGTCCACCCCGATTTTCCAGGGGTGGGGTTTATGTTTAAAGTCCCATACAAGTCAATGGGAATATATATATATATATATGTTACTGCATAACTTCCAAACAGCTGGAGATATTTTGATAATACTTGGTCACATGTTACTAATATGTCCACTTAAAATATAGGATAGTTAATTCAACCCTTAACTACCCCCATTTGTGAGGGTCAGGGCTTTTGTTTATAGTCCCATGTAAATCAATGGGAAATCTATGTTCCCACATAACTTCTGTACAGCTGGAGATATTTCAATACCTGGTACACATATTACGGGTCAAGATAGCAGGTCAAGATAGGAGGTCAAGATAGGAGGTCAAGATAGGAGGTCGGGATGGGAGGTCGGGATAGGAGGTCGGGAAAGGAGGTCGGGATAGAAGGACGAAATAGGAGGACGGGATAGGAGGACGGGATAGGAGGTCAGGATAGGAGGTCGAGATAGGAGCAGGGGATATGAGGATGGGATAGGAGGTCAGGACAGGAGGTCGAGATAGGAGGTTGGGATAGATGGATTGGATAGGAGGACAGGATAGTAGGTCGGGATAGGAGGTAGAGATAGGAGGTCGAGATAGCAGGACGGGATAGGAGGTCAGAATAGGAGGTCGGGATAAGAGGTCGGGATAGGAGGTCGGGATAGTTGTTTGGGATATGACAACAATATATGAGGACGGGATATGAAGTCAAAAGCTTCCTCCTTTGTTTATTTTCCTTCCCAACAAGGATTAGGAAGGAAAAACCGGGCAATGCCGGGTACTCAGCTAGTGTACATATAAATCCTCAGAACGATAGAGGATACAATGGCAGGCAAAATATACAATGGCAGGCAAAATATTACTAAGAGTCAGTAATACTCCATGGTCTACATTGCACTTATATATTGCCTTTTAGTTCTATAGAGAAGGACCTTGCCCCAGTCCTATTGCCAGTTGTTAAAGGGGTGCTCCACTGTCCCAGCATTCTGAACATTTTGTTCAAAACGCTGGGGGCGGACTGCGGGGGTCGTGATGTCACTGCCACACCCCTCGTGACATTACGCCACTCCCCCTCAATGCAAGTCTAGGGAAGGGAGCATGACGGCTGCCACGGCCCCTCCTATAGACTTGCATTGAGGAGGTGTGGGGTGATGTCACAAGGGGCGTGGCAGTGACATCATGATCCTCCTTAGAAATTAACCAAAGAATGTTTTTTAGTTATTTATTTATTGCTTTACCAAATAACTTTAGTTTAGTGGCATGGTGCAGATAAATACTATAGCAGTGGACATTGGATACACCATTCTCATTTCAAAAACTAGAACAATATATGTTAATGTGTTAGCAGAGTATGAAGGAAATGTATTAGAATCTGTAACTACTGTATTACTTCAGTAACCGACACAGATCAATTTTCTGTTTTACATCACTGACATGAATACTACAAATTATCTATTGTATCTCTTTGTCATATAACAAAGGTAAATATAAAAAAAAAGACATTTGATGATATTGGGCCAGGTTCGCACTGCGTAAAAAAAATATGAGCATTTTTCAGGACAGTTTTTTTTTAGACATTTTTTTTTAAGGAAATCAAGCATTAGATTTTACCACATATACAACCTGGCAATGTGTTATATATGGTAAAATCTTCATTCTCACCATTCCCGGGTTTTTTTTTCCCCCCCAGGGACAGTGAGGATATGAAGTTTGTAGGTTAATCCTGCCACCCTATATGTAGTTCTCTGGGTAGGGAGCTATGCTTACCTAGTTCCATCACTCCGGCAGTAGTAATGCCCCCTCGGCGTGATTGGTAGCTGACATCACCACTCTGCTCCTTATGCTTAGGAAGGAGAGTGATGATGTGGCTTGTCAATCAAACCGAGGGGGTGTCACTATGGCTGATGGTATGGGACCTGGTAAGTATAGCTCCCAACCCAGGGAATTACTTACTTGTGCGGCGGGGAAGACTTACAAGCTTTATATCCTTACCATCCCTGGGGATGTTAATGATAAAGATTTTATATGATAAAATCTAATGCTTGTTTCCCTTTAACCACAATTTTTTTCATGGGCAATCTTTGAAAATTTACTTTTTAAAAAGTAAATAAAAAATACTCATACTTTTTACGCTGTGTGGACCCCGCCTTAAAATGTTTGCTGTAATTATTTAATTAGAAATCTCTTCAAGATATCTTAAAAAGGATTGAATACTACAATTTTAGAATTTTTTAATTATTTTCAACCTAGTTAAAAAATGTAAGTATATGCCTCATCAACTGATTTTTATTTACTTATTTTTTTATTTTTTTAAATGCCATGGAAGAAAAAGTCCTGCTGACTTGCTTTTTAAAATAGTTTGTTATTATGTTTCCAGACAATTAAATGAAGTATCAAATTAGTTTCTACTTGAGAGGCTTACAGAGCAAACTGCTATTTGCAATATTAAATTGTGACCCCACACAACAGCTATTATTTGAAGTTCTTCATTAAATGAGTTACTAATCTTGCCTTGTGGCTTTGAATACTAAAGTAATATGTATGTGAATTAATATTAATTTTAAGAATTAGTATAATTTAATAGAAAGAAAGATTAAAGGCAGGATTTATCTTGTGTAATAATGTAGGACTACAGTCTGGTCTGCCATGTAATTATGCTCACTGGAATGCTTTGAATCTCATTATGTATCCTCAACCCTCCTCAGATTCCTGACAAACTGCAGATAAAAACTGTCATCCAAGAATAAAGTTACTAGCTATTCAAAAGACACCTAAATAAATACCCTAAGCCATAATGTCCAATTCCCAAATTGTCAAAATAGCAAAGCTATTGATAAAATAACCTTCGCCCACCAAAGTCAAGGTAAAAACGATAGTCTAAAGAAGTCCCATTAACCCATACATATCAATGTTCATGTGTTCATGAGTTTTGGAGAGAAATTAGAATAAAAATGGTTGAGGAGCTTCTCTCCCCCAACATCATCTGTAGGGGTAGATTCTAGAGATACTTATTAAAGGGGTTCTATGCCCCTAGACATCTTATCCCCTATTTAAAGGATAGGGGATTGGATGTCGGATCACGGGAGCCCCACCACTGGGGACCTGCTGCTGGGGACCCGTTGTTGGGGACCCCACAATCTTGGCTGCAGCACCCCAGAAATCCGGTGGACGGAGCGAACTTGCCAGAAAAGTGGCGATGCGGGACAGTGGCTCGGCCGGCTGCCACGCCCCCTACCCGGGCGTGGCCGGGGCATCACGAGCCTCCGGCACTGCACCTGATGCTCTAAACGAATGTCGGGTGCAGCAGGGAGATCGTGACGGTCCCCAGCGGCGGGACCCCGGCAATCAGACTTCTTATCCCCTATCCTTTGGATAGGGGATAAGATGTCTAGGGGCGGAGTACCCTTTTAAATGGTAGGCTAGTACTGCCAAAATCAACTAGGTCGGACGACTTTTCACTAAAGTCTATGGGGACCTTAAGAGTCCAAGTAGAGATGAGGAATTCTTGAACAAATATTTATTTGATTTACACAATAGGAATACTGTGCAAAAAAGTACTATAGAGGCAGAATGGGTGGCTGGGATTCTGCTGTTCAGTACACAATGGGACTTTAATTTCTGGTGCCTATTTCCATTGGTAAAGTTCAGCAAGAAATAAGTGCTATTT
This sequence comes from Hyla sarda, assembly GCF_029499605.1. Classification (NCBI taxonomy): domain Eukaryota; kingdom Metazoa; phylum Chordata; class Amphibia; order Anura; family Hylidae; genus Hyla; species Hyla sarda. Next base: position 326,419,317 of record NC_079189.1, read on the forward strand.
CTGCAGGGAAATTCTGCAAGGAAATTTGTTGCTGAATGGCCATAGTGTCCATGGACTCAAAGACTGCAAATTTTACTGCAATGTGAAGCATGGATACAATACAGATCAAATATGGATCACATACAGCTGCTTTTATATTTCATTCACTCTCCTAAGGCTTCATTGCACGTTTTCTGTCTGCATAACAAATGAAAACACCGAGTGCTTATTGTATACAGCCATGTGAATATGTCCATATATTAACATAAGCTCTATACTAAAGACAGAAATGTAAAATATACTGGTGTGCAAGCAGCTTTATGCCTCCTCATTACTTCAAGTATTCTTTTGATGCCTTATACACATTTTTGTAATTCAATTTCACTGTAGATCTGTTGCAGGTTTAAAGGGAACTCCGGTGGAAGCAAGTTGAAATCAAATGTTTTCAAATCAGCTGATGCAAGAAAGTTAAACAGATTTGTAAATTACTTCTATTTCTAAATCTGAAGCCTTCAAGTACTTATTAGCTGCTGTATACTACAAAGAAAATTGTGAAGTTCTTTGCAGTCTGACAACAGTGCTCTCTGCTAACACCTCTGTCCGTGTCAGGAACTGTCCAGATTAGAAGCATATGCCTATGGAAAACCTGTCCTGCACTGGACAGTTCCTAAAATAGACAGATGTGTCAGCAGAGAGCACTGTGGTCAGACTGGAAAGAACTTCACAAATTTCTCTGTAGTACATCTGTAGTATACAGCAGCTGATAAGTAATGGAAGGGTTGATATTTTTAAATAGAAATAATTTACAAATCTGTTTGACTTTCTGGCACCAGTTGATTTGAAAACATTTTTTTTTTCCACTGGAATTCCCATTTATACCCTTCCACCATCATCTGCTTAAAGGAGAACTCCAGAATATAAAAATTGTCCTCCATACTGCCGACAGAAAAAAATAAAGATGTACATACCTTCCTTCGCTCCCCCGGGGCCTACAGTAACTGTCTCCGGTCTCTGCTGCGATCCTCTACCTGGTTGCCGGTGGTCGTCGAGTCATACTGCGCTCAGCCAATCATCGGCCGCAGTGAAGTCCTGACTCGGCTGGCGATAGGCTGAGCGGCAGTGTGAGAGCACTTGAAGACACAAAATTCTTCACTGCACCTGCTGCCGGGGCCGAAAACATCACACTGCCGCTCAGTCTATGGCCGGCCGAGTCGGGACTTCGCTGCAGACGGTGATTGGCTGAGCGTAGTATGACTCGCCGTCCACCAGCAACCAGGAAGAGGATTGCGGTGGAAACCTGAGCCAGTTACCGGAGGCCCCGGGGGAACGAAGGAAGGCATGTACATCTTTATTTTTTTTACTGCCGGCAGTATGGCCCAGAAAAGAAGATGAAACATATCAAAACATATCAACCAGTCCCTAAAATTTATGGTAGATTACTGGCCTTTGGTCTAGCTGAGTATTAAAGCCATACAAAAATTATAATGTTAATTACTGACACATTAAAATCATCGTTACCTTCAAGAAACATACAACTGTTTTCTGTATCTAAAATATTCTACCTTAAAAAGCCTTACAGAAGGTTAAAAAGAAATGTGTTCTTTATGTCAAAAGATGCTTCATACTGGCTGAGAAGAGAAAACGATCATATTATTTTGGCTGTCTGATGTTATTTATGTTGGCAGAGTTTAATTCTGCAGGATTTTAATCAAGTCTGTATTGCTTTCATTCTGCAGTAACTCTCCGAGACTGCAGGGACAATTCATTCCCAGGGATTTGCAATGCAGCATTTTCTGACCATTTCTGCCATTGTAATCTTCTAATCAGCAAGTACATGGTGTGGAGTAATGTTACATTTCACATAAGGAACTTCTGTGATCGTGTATTTTTGGCTTTTGACTTTACAGGCTTAGCTTTGTAATGAAAAGGAACACTAAAGAAAATAAACCTACTTCCTGTTAGAATACCTGGATATGAAAAGATTCTTATGCTTGAAATAGTTCTATTTAAACATTGGAGAACACTAGGTGAAAATAATGACAATGAGAGTATGACTGACACATCATTAGTATTTTCACTTACCAGAACAATGTTACTGGGTTATAGCACCTAATGAAATGCCATTTTACATACAATGCATTAAAGATTACACTGTGATAATAACACTCATAATGAATAAGGGAGGATTTATTACTACACACCCTCAAACATTGTAAAATCTGATTTTATGCACTTTAATCTCCTATACCGCAAAGCACAATTCAAGATTAAAGGAGTACTCCCACCCTAGACATCTTATCCCTTATCCAAAGGATAGGAGATAAGATGTCTGATCGCGGGGATCCCACCGCTGGGGACGCCCACAATATTGCATTCGGCACCCACCTGTTTCTTGTCGGGAAGCGATGGAGGGTCTGGGTCACGACCATGGGAACGGAAATCTGTGACATCAGGACTCCGCCCCCGTGTGACGTCACGGACTTCCATTCCCGTGGTCGCGACCCAGACCCTCCATCGCTTCTGGACAAGAAACAGGTGGGTGCCGCATGCAACATTGCGGGAGTCCACAGTGGTGGGACCCCCGCAATCAGACATCTTATCCCCTATCCTTTGGATAGGGGATAAGATGTCTAGGGTGGGATTACCCCTTTAAAAGCTATGGGCACCTTTGCACTGATTCATTTGTTTCTTGAATGCAAAATAAAGCAACCGTCAGAATAAACTTCATTAAAAATGTTTTACCATTTAACTGCTACACAGATAAAGATAAGACAAATCTGTCAGACTGACAGTCTGCTCTCTTAGTGTTGGTTGTAACATTCCGGGTTTTGTAACTGATTTTGGTTAACTTGCTACACACAATTGAAAAAGAACTGTGCAACTTCCTTGAGTGGGTCGCGTAGTAGATATTAAGATCTTAACACTATCACATTACAACTATACTATATCTCTTTATTAATATACCTATTCCCTTCCAGACACAAATTTAAATAAAATACATTTCTAACACTTGAAAACAAAGGAAAGCTAGAAAAACAATAAAAACTGTGTAAGGTTAGTTAGGCTTCCCCCAAAAATTTTTAACTATAACTGTGCCTCCATAAATCTACCAGTAAAGATTTCCAAATAAATCTAAACAATAGATGCCAAATGAAAAATATATCTCTTGGCACCCATGTATGGTTGCCATTTCTACACCAGCCTACTCAACATCCTCCTTATATAACTATTAAAACTGAGCTTTTCATTTAAAACAATACAGTGGTATTCAAAAAAAAATTCCACTTTGTCTTATCTACCCTTAACATATATGCTAGCTCTATAAAAAATAAAAAATATAGACATCATCCTTGGTCAATATAGGCAAGCATATAGTGTTAGTCATTTGGTCGGCTACACATTTAATATATTTTACAAAATTGTCCTTCAGATACTATATTGCATTGACTTCTATACATTTTTATGGTTCCTTCATTTTTTGACACAACATGTAGACTCTCAAGTTCCACCCAAATCTCCTTTTGGTCTCTTCTATGGCAATCTATGCATTTATGTTCATAAAGGAATTGAACTGCCCGGAACAGTAGGAAAAATAACAAAATCTTTCCTTGAGTCACTCAGAAGGGATCTTTTTGGTTAGTCAGTGCGTTATCCTAATGCACAAACCACTTGGAGACATTATGAAAAATGTGGTTGAGATGGTATTACACTCCTAGTCATCTTGCTGTTATATATCCTTTTTCCGCAAATATTTCTGGCTTGTTATATTATGAAAATGCCGGAAACAAAAATAAATTCGGGAAAACAATATATAATAAGATCATAAAGGTTCTATTGTATCTGCTTGGCAGGTCTGATTGACAGATTGTGGTTCTCTGAAAGTTACAAGTGAAGGTTCCAAGTAGCCAGCAGAGAACATATAAATCATAAAGAATTACTATAAAATCTATATTGCTAACAAGCAACATTTCATTATATAAAACATAGGGGGGAATTTATCAAGACTGTCATTCAGACGCTAGTCATGTCAAATACCGCTGGCTTTTGCTTCCATAATTCATCCGAAGTAGCATGCTAGCTCCGAGCTAGCTTAGGATTCAATTTCAATTTATGGTAGCTCCGTAGTGTAAATTGTAATAAATCTGTTGTCGTGAGGCCACACTCCCTATCACGCCCACTTTAGACAAAGGTCAGTCCACTAGGCAAGTGAGGAATAAAGTTTAAAAAGTTGCTATGTTTTTGTTCAAAACATGTTTGCACATATTTAATTTTAGCATACTATTCAACAGGCTACTGTACCCTAAACACACAAGTGTGTCCCCTATTGGCAATAATGCTTTCTTATTACACTGTAGTTTTTTAGGTCATGCAGACATGCTGTGAGCACTAGTCCTCAGTCTCCTAAATAAAGTAAATATTTAAATATCTATCATGAGCGTGTTAGCCCAACAGGGCATGGTGTTTTGTCTGAACATTGTAATGCACCAAGAATCCCGATAAGGCCAGTAATTGAGGTGTAATGTTAAACGTAGATTTGGGTAACATGTTATGATATTGTATTGCACTTCTGAAACTAGTCCTAACATGCTAGGGATCAAGATAAGGTTTGCTATATCTGTATATACATTAGGTCTCCCCAACGTGCTTAAAGTGTGCAGAAGTGGCAAGACTAATGAACTAATAGCAGGTCCCACACATTTCAGACTATCATTTCTTTTTGTGTTCAATGCTCAACGAATTGTGAGCTTGGCAAATTTTTAAAGCTTGGCCAGCCGCTGTCACCCTAAAAATCGGAGCAAGACCGGGTTCACCAGGCTCACTTGCTCATTTCTACCCATCACCAAAAATGTGCAAATAATTAAAAAAAAACAGTATAGTATGTCACAACCGTGTGCAAAAATGTGTTAAATTATTTGTTTAAAACACATGTTTTGGAGGGCAAGGAAATAACTGGACAGCTTATTGATCTCTTCCATTCACCTTTGCTTGGAAACTGTACAAAGCAGGGCTGGCCCTACCATGGGACCCGGTGGAGCCATGGTCCCAGGCGCCACCTTTCAGGGGTGGCACTTTGCTGCCCGATATATATATATATTTTTTTATTACCACATCATGGTCCAGGACTATGATGTGGTAATAATACAGAAAAAATGGGTCCTATGACTCCCACCAGGACCCATGCATCGTGCCAGCCCTGAGCACAAGAACATCCCCCCTCCCCGTACTGCCCCCTGCATCACTCTACCCCCACCCTCACCATTCTGATTGGCCACAGTGGCTTCCGAACAGTAAGAACCTGCGGCGGGCCGCCTCTGGATGGTGAGTGATGCCCCTGGCATTTCGCATGGGGACATAACTCGTCATCACAGAGCTCGTGCCCCAGGCTGGTAGCAAAGAAGACATCCCATGCCCTGAGAACCTGCAATCTGAGCCGGGACCAGGCCTGGGCAGGTGAGACAGCAGCGGAGGGGGGGGGGTTAATTAAATGGAGGAGGGGGGTAGGGGGGTTAATGAAATGGCACAGGGAAAAGCAGGGGGATGAGGGGTCAAGAAAATGGCACTGTGGGAAGGAAGAGATGGAGGTTAATAAAATGGCACAGGGGGAAGGAGGGGGGTGAGGGTTAATAAAATGGCACAGGGGGACGAGGGGGGGTAGAGGGTTTATGAAATTGCATGGGGGGGAGGAGGGGGGTTAATTAAATGGCACAGGGGGGGATGAGGGGATAAATGGCACAGGGGGATCAATTCCCAATACCCTCTCTGATCCCCCTGTGCCATTTCAATTCCCCCCTCCCCTCTGATCCCCTGTGCCACTTCATCCCCTCCCCCTATCAGAAGGGGATTCAAATGGCACAGAGGGGGGAATTGGGAATTGAAATGGCAAAGGGGGATTGGCAATGGTATATACCAATATATGGTCATGTATAATCACTTAAATGGTATACTGATCTTGTATACAGCTGGTATTTACCTTTATATGGTCACTGTATTGGGGGGGGGGGATAGCTGGGGAATCTTGGTTAGTATATAGTGGATTTTTAGTTGCTTTGTGGTATGGTAATGGTCATTGTGTGGCGGTATTATGTCTCCCTAATATTTGTGAATGATTGGTAATAGGTAATATGTGTAAGTGCTCACGTGTGTTTGTGATTTTCATGGAGGGGGGGCAGCATTTCATTCTTGGGCCCAGGAAGCACAATGTATTTGGCAAGCCCTGATACAAAGAGAACACAATCAGCTATGCACAGTGATGCACATGTAGACACAGTTATGGCAGGTCCAAGCAAGCAATGATCAATCTGTGTGAGTGTGTGAGTGTGTTTGTGAGAGAGAGAGAGAGAGAGACGTTCATGTGGAGTTCTTGCTATATTGTAAGGGGGGGAATGTTGGTAAATTTTGGAAAGGGGAATGTAAACAGGAATTGTGGTAAAAAAAAATAATCTCCTTCTGCAGATTATTGCCTGCTCTTTTGCATTAGGATGTTCTTTTTGTAATTGTCTTGGATTTATCTACTTTGTCTTGGACTTATATACTTTGAAAAACCTTATTTTATCCTGAATCAGGGACTCATTCAGGATAAAATAAGGTTTTTCAAAGTTAAATATGATATCTAGCTCACAAACGCTGAAAAAGTACTTGTCGCAGAATGACTGCTCAATGCCTGAGATCCAGATCCTATGAGAAACCATTGATCAATGTAAAAGATCAGTGTGTGCAGTGTTATAGCCCCCTATGGGAGCTATAACATTGCAAAGAAAAGTAGAAAAAAAGTTAATAAAGATCATTTAACCCCTTCCCTAATAAAAGTTTGAATCACCCCCCTTTTCCCATTAAAAAAAAAAAAAACTGCATAAATAAAAATAAACATATGTGGTATTGCCATGAGCGGAAATGTCCGACTTATAAAAATATATTGTTAATTAAACCGCACGGTCAATGGCGTACACGCAAAGAAATTCCAAACTCCGAAATAGTGCATTTTTGGTCTATTTTCATAATATGAAAAATGAATAAAAAGCGATCAAAAAGTCTGATTAATACAAAAATGGTAACGCTAAAAACTATTAAAAAATCTTAATCCTTCCAATAGTTATTAGCTTCTGAAATTTTCTGTCTAACTGCTCAATGATGATGTCACATCCCGGGAGCTGTGCATGATGGGAGAATATCCCCATAGGAACTGCACAGCTCCCGGGACGTGAGTCATCAGAGAGCAGTTAGACAGAAAACAACAACTCAACTTCAGACGCTAATAACTATTGGAAGGATTAAGATTTTTTAATAGAAGTAATTTACAAATCTGTTTAACTTTCCAGAGCCAGTTGATATATAAAAAAAAAAGTTTTGGCCTGGAATACCCCTTTAACTGATTAAATGAATCATTTGCACTTTCACAGTCAGGGGTGCACGGAGAGGCAGTGGCTGGAACAGGTTGTATCCCACCTGGCAGAGGACCACTAGCTGAATGCTCACCAGAATGGGTAATCAAAAAAATTTTTATAAATTCAAATTAAATTAAATAAAAATTACATAAAAAATCTGCCACATCCAGACGCTCTGCGGCAGTGATTCCATTAGCTATGGAAAAGTGTTCTATACCCCTATTGAGCCTTTCTGTAGGCCAGAAATAGCAGTCTTTAATAGTGATTTGCCGCAAATAAATTAGGTCCGAACCAAATTTTTGGGGAAAATTCAGCAAATCTTCCTAATAGAATTTTTCAGAGATTTGTTCATCTCTAAAAGACACCTGTCCACAACCTCAAGCAGTCACATCCCAAACTCCACTATAGCCAAGACCAAAGAGCTGTCGAATGACACCAGAAACAAAATTGTAGACCTGCAACAGGCTAAGATGACTGAATCTGCAAAAGGCAAGCAGCTTGGTGTGAAGAAATCAACTGTGGGAGCAATTATTAGAAAATAGAAGACCTACAAGACCACTGATAATCTCCCTCAGTCTGGGGCTCCACGCAAGATCTCACCCCGTGGTGTCAAAATGATCACAAGAAAGGTGAGAAAAATCCCAGAACCACATGGAGGGACCTAGTGAATGACCTGCAGAGAGCTGTGACCAAAGTAACAAAAGCTACCATCAGTAACACACTATGCCGCCAGGGACTCAAATCATGCAGTGCCAAACGTGTCCCCCTGCTTAAGCCAGTACATATCCGGGCGCGTCTGAAGTTTGCTAGAGAGCATTTGGAGGATCCAGAAGAGTATTGGGAGAATATCATATGTTTTAGCCAAGGTTGGGTGCAGCCCCCTTTGTTTATATATAACCGAGGTTACTGGAAAGGTAAACTCCAATACCCCAGGAGTGTTTAATAAATGAAAAAAAAAAAAATATTCCAGTGATCTAGGTTATATATTTAAAATGTATTAAAGATCAAATATAATATAAGTAGCGTTTTAGCTTGATATCACTGACTGAGTGATATCAGTGGGATATTAACCCTTAGCTGAGGGTTAATATCCCACTAATATCACTCAGCCAGGGATTACAAACCAGGATTCCCACTGCGGAACCATGAGGAGGTAACCCTTCCACACCTGCACAGCAGCAATTACTAGAGAATAGGACAGGGAAACTACTTGCGACTGCACAGACCCCGTACCATACTGGAGACCTCAAGTCCTACACACATTATTGTCTAGGCTCACATTGTAAGCAGGAATTCACCCCTACACTGTGCATGGGCAGAATTTATAAAAAGACCTGCGCTGCCGACGTACATCGGAGTTCCACGCACAGGATGCACAGAGAGCACACAGCTCATTACTGCTAATATCTGCCTGCTCATCTGCTCGGTCCGAGCGGATCCACTGAACTATCCAACATTGGCTAAAAAACCCCAGATTACAAAAGGGTAATAGGTGTCCTACACCTAACCTCTCTTTATTCATAAAACCCTGTTGACAGAGACTATTACTTTTTATTTGGTACCAAAGTTTGGAGGACTGTAGGTCACAGCAGACCAAGAAGCATATAAATTGTTGCCTTAAGTACATCTACTGGCTATACATTGAAAGGGATATAATTATACTAAACCATTATATTTTATAATACAGTACTATGTTTTATCTTACAGTATGTTAGATGAATACTTTTATGAAATACACAGGCTGTTGTGGGACACAAGGGCCCTGCAATTCCACACAAGCTAAAACGCTACTTATTTTATATTATATTTTATCTTTAATACATTTTAAATATATAACCTAGAGGACTGAAATATTATTTTTATTTTCAGAATGTCATATGGTCAGATGAAATCAAAGTTGAACTTTTTGGTAAAGACTCAACTCGTCGTGTTTGGAGGAGAAAGAATGCTGAGTTTCATCCAAAGAATACATACTTGCTGTGAAGCATGGGGGTGGAAACATCATGCTTTTGGGCTGTTTTTCTGGGAAGGGACCAGGATGACTGATCCATGTAAAGTAAAGAATGAATGGGGCCATGTATGGTGAGATTTTGAGTGAAAACCTCCTTCCATCTGCAATTAATCTGCATTAAAGATGAAACGTGGCTGGGTCTTTCAGCATGAAAAATATCCCAAACACACCACTCAGGCAAAGAAGGAATGGCTTTGTAAGAAGCATTTCAAGGTCCTGGAGTGGCCTAGCCAGTCTCCAGATCTCAACCCCAGAGAAAAGTTTTGGAGGGAGTTGAAAGACTGTGTGGCCCAGCGACAGCCCCAAAACATCACTGCTCTAGAGGAGATCTGCATGGAGGAATGGGCCAAAATACCAACAACATTGTGTGAAAACCTTGTGAAGACTTACAGAAAACATTTGACCTCTGTCATTGCCAGCAAAGGGTATATAGCAAAGTATTGAGATGAACTTTTGTTTTTGACCAAATACTTATTTTCCACCATAATTTGCAAATAAATTCTTTAAAAATCAGACAATGTGATTTTATGGATTTTTTTCTCATTATGTCTCTCATAGTTGAGGTATACCTATGATGAAAATTTCAGGCCGCTCTCTTCTTTTTAAGTGGGAGGACTTGCACAATTGGTGGCTGACTAAATACTTTTTTTGCCCTACTGTATGGGTTAATTCATATCTGCAAACAAAAGTTTTGGATTCATCTAGTTCTTAAAGCATCAAAAATGTCCCAGCTTGAAATCTAGTATAGCAATAATTTTTGTTTCATTTTTTTTTCATCCTTAGGTTAACCAATTTACATTTCAACTCAATTTTTCTGTTATTTTGCTGACAAATAAAAGCAGTATCTTGCTATTCAATGAAATGATCGAAGTACATTGTGTCTAGCAGCAAGCCTGGCAGGTTTCTAATCATCTGTTGGCTAAGAGAAAAGAACATTGCTTGACTGAGGGAAAAAATTGTATGAAAAGCACTTTCAATGTTGAAATGTGTGATGAAATGGTCATACTAACATCCGTATTGTGCCCTGCTTGCAATTCAACTATATTTCTACGGACAGTGAATCATTGTTCACAAAAGTGTAAAGATTCAAGGATTTACCACAGATAAAGAGTGTAAAATGTAAAGTATTATGGGAAAAAAATTGTGTATAGATTTTAACATAAAACATTAACATACATAAAAGAATGCTTCACTTATTCAAAATAAACTAATGGATTGTAGTAACACAATATCCTATGTTTTCCCGATAAAAATTGTACTGAAACAAACTTTTTTTTCTAACCCATTCTTACAATTTTATGAATGTTTTTTTTTTTATTTGCATTCTTAAAATTATTATGAAGTTTGTCTTGGTTGCTGTTCTGAGTAGAGATGAGCGAACTTTTCAAAAATTCGATTCGGCCGATTCGCCGAATTTTCCCGAAAAGTTCGCTTCGATCCGAATTTATTTGCGCCGAATCGATGTTAAAAAAGGTAATTTCTAGCCTACATACAGCCTCTATAGGGGTATAGAACACTTTGCTGTGTCCTAAAACGCATATGGAGTGTGCTGGGGTAGTGAAATAATACTGTTATTCAGAATAGCATGCAGATTACCGGCATCGCTCTTAGAATCACTGCCGCACAGCAGCACAATGACAGAGCCTGGTGGTGGCACCAGTGTCAGGAGACCATATAGTGACTGAATGACATAGCATGGACATGTTGGCAGCAAGAGGTGACCATTTAGTGGCTGAATGGCACAGCGTGGAGTTGGCTGATGCACTAGTACACTATACACCAGGGCTTCACAATCCCCCCCCAAAAAACAACACAATATATGAAATTTTTGACAAAGATTTCTCATTGGTAGCACCCGCTATCCAAAAATTAGAAATTTCCAGACCCAGGCCCCACCTCTGCGGCATCAGTAACCCACATATTGCCTGTAGGACACAGCCTGGAGTTGGCTGATGCACCAGTACACACCAGGGCTTCACAATCCCCCCTCCAAAATCAACACAATGAGACATTTTTGTCAAAGATTTCTCATTGGTAGCACCCGCTATCCAAAAATTAGAAATTTCCAGAACCAGGCCCCACCCCTGTGGCATCAGTAACCCACATATTGCCTGCATGACACAGCCTATAGTTGGCTGATGCAAGAGTACACACCAGGGCTTCACAATTCCTCCCCCCCCCCAAAACCAACACAATATATAAAATTTTTGTCAAAGATTTCTCATTGGTAGCACCCACTATCCAAAATTTAAAATTTCCAGAACCAGGCCCCACCCCTGTGGCAGCAGGAACCCATATATTGCCTGCATGACACAGCCTGGAGTTGGCTGATGCAAGAGTACACACCAGGGATTCACAATCCCCCCCCCCCCCCAAAAACCAACACAATATATTAAATTTTTGTCAAAGATTTCTCATTGGTAGCACCCGCTATCCAAAAATTTTAAATTTCCAGACCCAGGCCCCACCTCTGCGGCAGCAGGAACCCATATATTGCCTGAAGGACACAGCCTGGAGTTGGCTGATGCACCAGTACACACCCGGGCTTCACAATCCCCTCCAAAAAACAACAACATTTTAGAAATGTTTTAAAGAAAAGCCTTTGTGTAAGAATAAGCGCATATCCAACAGTTCACAAGACTCTATAATGCAGGACGGTGGACAACCCAAAGACATTCTTCTCAAAAATAATAAACCACACAATTTTTGAAAATTTTTTACAAAAACTAATTCAATATGTGTGTAAGCGCATCTGTCTCCAAAAGATCAGATCGCCAAAGGACTTTTTTCGCCCAAAATGATGAAGCAGAGTTAATCTCTGTCCGTTTTTTTTTTTTTATTTCATTAAAAAATCACACGTAACAAGCGTTCCGTTGTGTAACGATTAGCATTCTGGAAAATTCAATTTTATTACTTATAAAATTATCAGTAAATAAAAAAAAAACACTACCCAAGAGTGTTTAATTACCCCATACATTGCACCAGGAGCAGTCAAGAGTAGGCCTCAGCAGTACCCAAGAGACTTTAATAACCCCCTGCCTTTGCACGATCAATTGCGAGATCGAGCAATACCAGGTGTGTTATGCCCTCTGATTTCCGGGGCCGCAGGCGCGCTCCACTGAGCAGATTAGCGTGTCTCTATCTTTCATCGACCGGTGCTAATAACCCGCTAACTCCCGGAAAGGTAAGCTGCCGCGAAGCAGGTGGTCTCCCCCGGGCACGTTTGGCTCCAGAATTTCCACTACTGCCACCTCCACGCTGATTGCCAACCGTGCTACCACCTTGCTGCCTCATAGACAAAGAGCAAATCTCTTCTACTGATGATGATGAAGCCCCGGCTTCTGCACCCGGCTCCCAATTGCGATCGGCTTCATCATTATCAAAAGATGTGTGCACGTCACTGATGTCCTCCTCGTGTTCCACAACAGTGTCTGCCTCAGGACCCTGAGCAATTGAAACACCGCCTCCCACATCACTCTCCGCATCACTACTTGGCCACCTTGCGGAGCAAGGGACCCATGTCTCCTCACATTCTTGGCTGCCTATTAGATGCTGACTGTCCTCTATTACATTGTCCTCGCTAAATAGTGGAGCTGAACCCAAAGCATGAGATACTTCTTTGGGAGAGGGAACAGCATAGGACAAAGGCAATGGGATTACAGGGACTGCTCCTGGGCCATGCCAACTGAGGGTTGTGTCTGAGGAACCCACCGACTCTTGACTGGGGTTGTCAGATGTCGCTTTTGATGATGGGGATGAGTGTGCAAACCAATTGACGAGGAGAGATGGGTCGACGACACGACCGCTGGTTGTTAACGGGAGCTCAGGCCTATTGCTGCGACTCCTGCTGCCACTCGCCCCAAGTCTGCTGCCAACTCTGCCTGACGTATGTAGGCCTCTGCCCCTTCTCTGTGCACGTCCCGGCACTTCCCTGCCTGACATACTTAGTGCGTTTACGAGAGTATAGAACAGCAGCAGGCGATTACTTATGGCTGTCCTTTCAAAGTATATAGGCCCTAGACAGAATAACAGTTACTAAATAGTACACTCCTTTGTTGTATGTATGCCCTTTGCAATGATGAGCGCACGTTTAAGCGTATTTATACGCAGAAAAAAACTCTTTTTTTGTTGTATACACCAGCCAGTGTATACTAATGTGTGGAATAGCACTGAATTTAGCACTAAGACAGAAATACAGGTACTAAATAGTACACTTCTTGGTTGTATGTATGCCCTTTGCAATGATGAGCGCACTGTTAAGCGTATTTGTACGCAGGAAAAACTTTTTTTTTTTCTTTAATACACCGGCAGGTGTATAACGTGTGGTATAACACTTAATTTAGCACAAAGACAGAAAAAAAGGTGGTATATGGTACACTATTTGCTTGAATTTAGGCCCTTTGCAATGATAAGGCCACTGAAAAAGAGTATTTTTACGCAGGAAAACCTTTTCTTTCTTTAATAAACCGGCAGGTGTATAACGTGTGGTATAAAACAGAAATACAGGTACTAAATAGTACGCTATTTGCTTGTATGTAGGCCCTTTGCAATGATAAGGCCACTGTTAAGCGTATTTTTACGCAGGAAAACCTTTTTTTTCTTTAATACACCGGCAGGTATATAACGTGTGGTATAACACTTAATTTAGCACAGACAGAAAAAAAGGTAGTATATGGTACGCTATTTGCTTGTATTTAGGCCCTTTGCAATGATAAGGCCACTGTTAAGCGTATTTTTACTCAGGAAAAAATGTATTTTCTTTAATACACCGGCAGGTGTATAACGTGTGGTATAACACTGAATTTAGCACAGAGACAGAAAAAAAGGTAGTATATGGTACGTTATTTACTTGTATGTAGGCCCTTTGCAATGATAATGCCACTGAAAAAGCGTATTTGTACTCAGGAAAAACTTTTTTTTCTTTAATACACCGGCAGGTGTATAACCTGTGGTATAACACTTAATTTAGCACAGAGACAGAAAAAAAGGTGATATATGGTATGCTATTTGCTTGTATTTAGGCCCTTTGCAATGATAAGGCCACTGTTAAGCGTATTTTTACGCAGGAAAACCTTTTTTTTTCTTTAATACACCGGCAGGTATATAACGTGTGGTATAACACTTAATTTAGCACAGAGACAGAAAAAAAGGTAGTATATGGTACGCTATTTGCTTGTATTTAGGCCCTTTGCAATGATAAGGCCACTGTTAAGCGTATTTGTACTCAGGAAAAAAAAAATGTCTTTAATACACCGGCAGGTGTATAACGTGTGGTATAACACTGAATTTAGCACAGAGACAGAAAAAAAGGTGGTATATGGTACGCTATTTGCATGTATGTAGGCCCTTTGCAATGATAAGGCCACTGAAAAAGCGTATTTGTACTCAGGAAAAAATAATAATTTTTTTTATACACCGGCAGGTGTATAACCTGTGGTATAACACTGAATTTAGCACAGAGACAGAGTAACAGGTGAAAAATGGTAAAAAGGCACTAAAGTCCACACTAATATGACTTATTTATGAACAGCAGCAGGACCCAACAGTTCAGCACCACCAAAAAAAAAAACCCAGGTATTAAACCCTAAATTGCACTCTGTCATACAATTCTGAGCAGCAGAAGATTTGTGGAGAAAAAAAAACTTAATAGAGCTGAAAAATGAGGAGATAAGATGCTTCAGAAAGTTCAGGCAGCTTGGAGATCTGTATGAGGCAGCTGACAGCTATCTGCCCCTCTCTGCTGTAATGCTCAATAACGTGAATAGGAGGTTTAGCAATCAATGATCCTTCTCAGTGTAACAGCACAGCACTCTGCACTCCTGCCTTTCCCTAATGCTGATGTGACTAGCAGTTGCAGTGTAACGCTGTGGTATGAGCTATTCACACACACACAGTCCCGTCCTCTCCATCTGAGTGCATAGATGAACTGAAGTGAGGCAAGATGGCCGCCGATTATATAGGGGTTGTGACATCACAGGGGTCAGTGAACACTGATAAGCTGCATCTCACATGTGGTTCAGGGTCAGCCAGCCTACCTTCATTCCCGCCGCTGTTTCCCGCCCTCCCATAATCCCCTGCCCCCTGTACTCACATGTGGATCCGCCATCTTAGCTCTACAATAGCCTGGAATGCTGTAAAATGGAGTTTAATGAAGCGATTCGTGCGATAGAATTGCGGCGATATTCGTATTCGTTGCAAATCGAATTTTTCATGAAATTCGGAACGAATTTGGGTTCGTCAAGTTCGATTCGCTCATCCCTAGTTCTGAGCTTTGAACTGCAGAAATTAGCTATTGGCTTCTATGAGGGTTAAGAAAGGTCACTGTCTGTAGAGGGTATGTAGGAGGATGATAAGATCAGAAGCCAGTGTGAAAAAGACAAATAGTATATACCGTACATAGTGACATGAAAAATTAAAACTTGTGCCACGAAATTGACCTAAGCTAGGATGTATAAAAATTCAAATGTGCCAAGAACTTCACTTAAACAACAGATCGATTTCTCATAATAAATTACCTTTAACTTTAATTGAGCATTTAATTGAGCATTTGTGTCGTAAACACCAATCATAATACATGACTCCAAGAAAGCAACAATGAGGTTGTAACATTCTTACTGTGATGGCAGAGCAGTGGATCCGCTGTCTTGTGTGAACAATGATTGAACTGTACCAGGGAGCGGAGTGTAAGGTGCCGCTGGTTTTCACCAGAGCCTGCCGCAAAGCGGGATGGACTTTCAACGGCAAGCGGCACCAAGGTCGCAACCCCTGGCATGATCCATCCACACAGGTTGCCCAGATTGAACTTGGCACAAATGGTATTGTAGTCAGGACGAAGCACAGGTCAGAAAGCAGGCGGCAAAGGAGCATGGTCAAAGGCACAAGGTCAGGAGGTAGGCGGCTAAGGAGCAAGGTCAGGTTACAGGCACTAGGTCAGGAGGCAAGCGGCAAAGGAGCAAGGTCAGGTCATAGGCTGGAGGTCAGGAACACAGATAGGGCACACAACACGTAACACTTTCTCAAAGGCACTCAGCACAAAGATCAGGCATCATTATGGGGAGGTGCTGTACTTAAAAAGAGTACACCCAGCAGGCGACCAATTAAGGGCGTACTGGCCCTTTAAGTCTAGCAGCGCCAGCACACACGCACCCTAAGGAAAGGAGTCGCACGCGCTGGCGAAGCACAGAAGCAGCAGCACCGGGGACAGAAGAAGGTGAGGGGATGCCCAGGGCACCCATGTGAGCGCGTCTCGCATAGTGAGTCCAAGAGCCACTGCAACAAGCAGAATGGGCACGCTCGTGGCCAGACGAAATGGCCAAAGCGTTGCCCATAGCAATGTCTGGGACACGCATGCGAGTGCGTCCCGTACAGCGAGTCCCGGAGCCACAGCAGTTAAGGGAGAGGGGGTGCTCACGGACAAAATTAATGGCCGGAGCGCTGCCCTTAACAGAGGTTGCAGCACAGAATTCTCCAGAGTTCACATAATTTATTTATTATTCTAATAGCCAGTTTGCAAGATAGTTTTTTCACCAGTACAAACTCTAGTGTATTATTAGCCAAGTGTTTTTAAATCTATTGTAGTAGATACATTATTGTAAATTTAAGCTTTGATGGCAACAGGTTTTATTAACCCCAGTGAAAACTATAATTAATCCATACCAGTGGCACACCTGGTGATCCTTCATGGTATCAAACAATGTTAGAAATTCATCCTTGCCTAAAGTAACATAAGAGACATGATTCAAAATCCAAGAGAAGAAAAAGAACATTATGTCAAAACCCCTTCTTATATGCCCTCCATGGAGTTCCTTCTCATTTTTCTAAGGTTCATAAATCAGGAGTCATATTTGGTTCATCTATAACACATAATACACTCCAATGTGCTTTATTGATTTAGACTAGATGGTAACAAAGTAGCACTGACATCTGAAAAAAAACAGGTGAAAGAAAAGACTAAGAGGGATATTTATGGAATCATGTGCAAAGGAACAGTGGTGGCCCATAGCAGCCAAGCTTTTTTAAAGGCCTCTGAAAAATGAAATCCTGAATCATACTGGTTGCCATGGGCAACTGTTTCACTGTTCCATTGTACAAAGTTTGATAAATCTGCCCCTAAGTATTATAACATTGACAAAAACTGACATTAACAATATAATATTGTGCTATTTTTATGTCACATAACTGATCTAATCATCAGATTTTAAATATTTCTTCAACTTTTACTCAACTAAAGTACTGGTATATGCCCTTATGATCTCTCGCTTGGACTACAGTAACATACCGGTACTTCTGTGGCTTTCCATGAAACACTATTGATACCTCCTGTCCACCCTCAATTCTGCCACCTGACTAATCTGTCTCTCCCCTATGCCAATCCGTATACTGATTACCTGTTGCCCTAGTTCAATTTTAACAGTTAAACATGACATACCTCTCCTGTGCTTTCTCAATAGACAGGAACTTGCTACGCCAACATATATGACCCACACCCACCACCAAAACCTTCAAAAGCAACCTGAAAACACATTTCTTCAGGAAAGCCTAAAATCTGCAATAACGCTGATGCATGGCACTGTTAACATCTGCTTCCCTAACTTGTGTTAGTATACAATAGAGACAAAGATCAATCCCCATTTGAGCTCTCTAACGGTGAGAAAGAAGTGAAACTTAGTTACATAGACTCACCTTTTCCATAGAAGAATTGTTGAACATACCAATAGGATGTAATTGTCTCAAAGTCTCTCCTGATAAAGAAGAGTCAGTCTTGCGAATATGGAGAAAAAGTATTCTGGTATTGGTTATTCATCACAATTCATTAATTTGTTCTTTATGCATCCAGACAAACAATCTTAGTCATTATTATTGCTCATTACTGTTATTAATTATTATATTTACCAAAGGGAAATATATATATATATATATATATATATATATATATATATATATATATATATACAGTGGGGATCAAATGTTTTGGCACCCCAGGTAAAACATTTTATTAATGTGTATAAAGAAGCCAAGGAAAGATGGAAAAAATCTCCAAAAGGCATCAAATTACAGATTAGACATTTTTATAATATGTCAACAAAAGTTAGATTTTATTTACACTTTCAAAATAACAGAAAACAAAAAAATTGCATCTGCAAAAGTTTGGGCACCCTGCAGAGTTAATATCTATCCATAGATTTTCAGTTATGTTGAGGTCAGGAGATTGTGAAGGCCATGGCAAAACCTTCAGTTTACGCCTGCTGATGTAATCCCCCGCGGATTTTGAGGTGTGTTTAGGATCATTATCCATTTGTAGAAGCCATCCTCTCTTTAACTTCAGCTTTTTAACAGATGGCATCAAGTTAGCATCCAAAATTTGCAGAAATTTTATTGAATCCATTCTCCTTCTACTCATGAGATGTTCCCTGTGCCACTGGCTGCAATACAACCTCAAATCATGATTGATCCACCCTCATGTTTAACAGTTGTACAGAGGTCCTTAAATTCTGTTCCCCTTCTTCTCCAAACGTACCTTTGCTCATTCCGGCCAAAAAGTTCAATTTTATCCTCATGGGTCCACAGAACTTGTTTCCAAAATGCATCAGGCTTGTCTATATGTTCATTTGCAAAGTTCAAACACTGATTTTTGTAGTGAGGACATAGAAGAGGTTTTCTTCTGATGACTCTTCCATGAAGACCATATTTGTACAAGTATCTCTTTATAGTGGAATAGTGTACCACAACTTCAGTGTCTGCCAGATCTTTCTGGAGGGATTGTGCAGTCAAACATAAGTTTTGAATTGTTGTCGCCCACCACCTCCACTGCCATCCTCGGGTAAACCCAATATCAGGGACATGTATGTCTGGTTTAAGGACTTTGTCACGGGATCAATTAAGGATCCTAAAGATTCTCTTAGTACTCCCAGGAAGCGTTCACGCTCTAGTCATCCCTCCCCTGCTGCTATGGAGGTGGATAGTTGTGAGGAGAAAGATTCTGGTTCCCGTTCTTCTGAAGATGAGGTGGTGGATGTCTCCAGATACTACTTTCCTCAGGGAAAATCTCAGAAATTAATCAGATTTGTGCAGGCTGAGAGCCAGCCAATTCCTAAGCCGGATACTCCCTCCACATCTAAAGCGCTTAGAGCCTTTCAGATGGATGATCTACTGACCGCATTGATGTCAGCGGAGTGGGAGAGACCGGAGAAAACTCCTGTTATTTCTAAAAGATACAAAATGATGTATCCCATTGAGGAGTATCAGGCCAAACCTTGGGTCAATCCGCCTAGGGTGGATAAGGCTATTGCAAAAATGTCTAAACGTACCATTATTCCTTCCGAAGATGGTTCTAATCTCTGTGATCCAATGGATCATCGGATGGAGGTGACTTTTAAGCGAACCTATATTGCTGGTTCTAGTCAGAGCTCTGTAGCCATTGCCTCCAATAAAGTGGCTTTATACTTGAGAAAGTGGCTAAATAACCTGGCAGAGGATATCAGTTCCGGGGTTGTGAGAGAAGATCTTTTGTCTTACTTTGGGAAAATAAATTTGGGAGAAGATCTTTTAGTTGACGCCTCTGCACAACAGTTGAAGTTTTGCGCCAATACCATGGGCCTATCTACAGCGGGCAGAAGAGCCCTTTGGCTGCGACCCTGGCCGGGTGACAGTTCTTCTAAGTTTCAACTATGCAATATTATATACTTATCTGGGAAGCTTTTTGGGCCGGAACTGGACTCTGTTATGGAAGAGCTTTCAGACAGGAAGGGTGAATCCTTACCCTTAACTCCCTCCTCCTCTAAAAGATATGTTCAGAGAAATTCTCCTCCAAATAGGAGTCACTACTCCACTCATGATAGGGGGTCTAGGACCTCCAGAAGAGGAAAACTATCTAAGACTGCTTCTGAACAAAAGAAGCAGAGTTTTTGACGGGGTCAATACTCCAGTCGGCAGCTGCATATCTTAGTTTTTTCCTGCTTGGACACAGAAGATAAAGGATCCCTGGGATTTCCAAATAGTAGAGAAGGTTATTCCCTTCCCCTTTATAGTGTTCCTCAAGAAAAATTTCTTGTGTCCGCCATTTTGCAGGAACCAAAGTAGGTTTTGCTGGAGCCTGTTCTCCCTTCAGAAGAAGGCAAAGGCGTATACTCGCCGGTTTTCCTTGTACCCCAGCCTTAAGGGAAACATCGCCTTATAATCGACTTAAGGTATTTGAACCACCACTTTCTAAAAAGAAAATTCAAGATGGAAACTATAAGATCCATCAAGCCTCTGCTTTCCAAGGGAGAGTTTATGGCACCTCTAGATCTGAAAGACGCTTACTTTCACATTCCTATTTATCCAGAACACAGGAGATTTCTGAGAATTGCTGTCAGAATTCAAGGGATTCTTTTTCATCTTCAGTTCAAGGTCCTCCCCTTCAGGATCACTTCAGCCCCCTTTGTATTGACCAAGGTGGTGTCCTCTATGATGGCAGTTCTCAGATTGTCGGGGATAAGAGTTATCCCATATCTAGACGACTGGCTGTTAATAGCCAGCTCAGAGTCGATACTTCTGGATCATGTCAAGATAACTCTAGACTTACTCCAGAGCTTGGGTTAGTTGATCAACTGGGAGAAATCAGACTTGACCCCGCCAAAAGCCAAACAATTTCTAGACTTCATCATCAATTCAACAGAGATGAAGCTGTACCTCTCTGTAGCCAGGAAGAATTGTATCCTAACAGGATACCGCTTCCTCAGAACACCTCGCAAAGTCTCTCTCAGGACCCTGATGAGTTCCCTGGGTCTTCTGTCCTCTGCAGCAAAGGCAGTGGCTTGGGCCCTATGGCATTTGAGGCCCCTTCAGTCAGAAATTATGTGCCTCTGAAACCGGTCTCTTCTAGAATTTGACTCTCTCCACATTCTCTCATCCAACACCAGACAGTCTCTTCATTGGTGGGCTGAAATAAGAGATGTAATGCCTATAATCAACCCAACCTGTACAATTGTTACTACAGATGCCTCCGGCACCGGTTGGGGTGCCCACATGTTGGATGTCACGTTTTCAGGGGACTGGAATCCGGAGGAACTAGCTCTGTCTTCCAACACCAAAAAGTTGTTAAACACATTTCTATGTGGGATCTAAGCTTAGTCCTCAAACACCTTTGTTTTTCACTCTTTGAGCATCTTCAGGAAGTGGACCTAAAATATCTTTCTATGAAAGTTCATTTTCTAATAGCAATTACAACAGCAAAAACAGTGCCTCTTGGAGCACCCCTCTAACCTTCTTCAAACATTATAAATTAGATAATGTATCTTCTGAGAACTTTTCTTTTGTCAGATCCGTTATTGATACTGCTAATGTGTAATCCCACCATTGATTATGCAATGTAAATCCCCATCATTGTGCTGCTGAGCAGACGACAGGGAAGTTAAAATTTAAGAAGTTCATTTGTTTTCCCTTAGTCTGTCAGCAGCACAAGGTTCCCACCCTTTTTATGTATGAACTTATTTTTTTCTTGCTATATATATAACTCACAGTGCATCTCTCTGAGGGGTATTATATGCCCTGGTGGGCAGGTGTTTTGAGTTTACTATTAAAAATTCCTAGGTCCTGCAGCTCACAGGGGCGGAGATTCACCCCATCATTGTGCTGCTGACAGACTAAGGGAAAACAAATTAACTTCTTAAATTTTAACATATATATATATATATATATATATATATATACAGGGTGGGCCATTTATATGGATACACCTTAATAAAATGGTAATGGTTGAGGATATTAACTTCCTGTTTGTGGCACATTAGTATATGTGAGGGGGGAAACTTTTCAAGATGGGTGGTGACCATGGCGGTCATTTTGAAGTCGGTCATTTTGAATCCAAGTTTTGTTTTTTCAATAGGAAGAGGGTCATGTGACACATCAAACTTATTGGGAATTTCACAAGAAAAACAATGATGTAACTTTATTCTTTCATGAGTTATTTACAAGTTTCTGACCACTTATAAAATGTGTTCAATGTGCTGCCCATTGTGTTGGCTTGTCATACAACCCTCTTCTCCCACTCTTCACACACTGATAGCAACATCGCAGGAGAAATACTAGCACAGGCTTCCAGTATCCGTAGTTTCAGGTGCTGCACATCTCGTATCTTCACAGCATAGAAAATTGCCTACAGATGACCCCAAAGATAAAAGTCTAAGGGGGTCAGATCGGGAGACCTTGCGGGTCATTCAACTGTCCCACGACGACCAATCCACTTTCCAGGAAACTGTTCATCTAGGAATGCTCGGACCTGGCACGTTCCCTGAGTTTTTCCAGCATGAGGGTGCACCACCACATTATGGGTGTCAGGTCCGAGCAAAGTCCCTCAAGAGAGATAATGTAGCCAAGGTACTGTTCATATAAGCTAGGATTTTGTGTTAGAGAACATCACTAAAGATGTTGTTCATGAATGGTTAAAAGACTGCAAGAGTATTGCAGAAAAAATAGACATCAAAAGGTACTTGTAGTCTTATCTACAGTATTGTGCAGAATTATTTAAAAAAAAATATACAGAGATGGTGCTTTGATAGTGCCGTTATGCAATAGAAACAATTTTGAGAAAAATTATATGTAAGGGGCCGCCCACATTTTAGTGTTGCGCAAAACAGGCACAACAATGTGGATCACTTTTGGGAGGCGGAACGGTCTAGGAGCTGCTTGCTTTCACTACGGTGTGCAGTGGAGCAGAATGCAGAAAAAGTAGCTGTTTGGGGTATCCCAGGTAGGGAATTACCCCTAAATCCGACTTTGGTGCAGAGCGCTTCACCAGAGTTTAAAGGACACAGTACAGTTGGAGAATTGCAGTGCTGATTTTTTATTCTTCAACACGCAGGTGCATAAAAGGTAGTATAGGTATAAACATCATCAGGACAACACGTTTCTTGAGGTGGACTCTTCTCTTACTCAGGTACGATCGGACCTGAGAAATATGTCCCCAGTAGTAGTAGATCTTTTGAATGATACCATATAAAACAACCTACAGAATAAGTATGTACTTCCTGTACGTATCAGCTGCTGTATGCCTCAGAGGAAATTGTGTAATTCTTTTAAGTCTTACCATAGTGCTCTCTGCTGTCACCTCTGTCCATGTCAGGAACTATCCAAAGTAGAAGCAAATCTCCATAGCAATCTTTTCTATCTCCGGACAGTTCCTGACACATACAAAGGTCGCAGGAGGGAGCAATGGGGTCAGACATTGTGGTTTATCCATCCAAACTCTGTACCAACTAGTACCAAGGCTATACCAACTACTCACATTCATGAACTATCGCAACAGCTGGAAGCCCCCAATTCAGGTACCACTTCAGCGCACGCACTGTTAGCGCATCATTCATACAAGGATGCCAGCCGCCACTCCCGTACCACCAAGCTCTCACCGCTGTCTCCAGCCAAAGCCTCCCAGTCGCAGGTACCATCTCTGGACGGGCCGAACTCAGTCCGTGTCAGCTGAGAACCATAAGGCTATGGGAAGTTTTACGATAGCTTCCATCTCCCGAGACTGTCTGACAAACAGCTGTCCGACCTAAACCCACCCATTGCTATTGAGGAACTCCATAAACTTATTTCCTCACTTCCAGCGGGCAAGTCACCTTGCCTAGATGGCCTATCCTCCTCCTATCATGAAAGGTTTTCCACCATCTTACTGCCTCTTCTCCTTGCCTTCTTGACGTAGGTGTTTAGGTCCGGTGTCCTCCCTAAGGAAAATCAGGAGGCCTTAATTTTAACGTTCTCTCTGCTTCACATTTAATTGTAACGTTGCCCAAACCGGGAAAGCCTTCTGACTCTGCAAGCAATTTTAGGCCTATATCTTTATTAAACATAGATTTGAAGCTCTACGCCAAATTTTTAGCGAGTAGATTGGCCCCAATTTTGCCGCATTTGGTTAATGTAGATCAAGTGGGCTTTGTTCAAAAAACGGCAAGTGTATTATAATAATAGAAGGGTGTTGAATTTGTTGCATATGGAAGAGAGTCGTGGCTGTCCTGCCTTGTTCCTGTCATTAAACACCGAAAAGGTATTTGACCGCATTAATTGGACATATGCCTTCTCGGTATTGGAACTGGTGAGTCTGGGGGCACGATATTAGATGCTGTCAAAACTCTTTATACGTTTCCTCATGTTAGAGTTTTCACTAATGGAGGCTATAACTTATCTGTGCCATTTCTACTGTTGTTCCAAACTGATATGGATAGACTAGGTCGCTTTGAGGTCTCTTGGTTGGGGAGAATTTCAGTGTTTAAAATCCTTACTCCTGAAATAATTTGTGAATACAATATAAATGTATGGGGGCCTAGGAAGCCTCGAGTGTCCACCACGTTACTGAAGAGAGATGGACTGAGATGAAGAGACTTAAAGGGGGGGTTAAATTATCCTGATCTTTGTAGGTATTATATTGCTACCTTGATGTCTCAATTAATATCTTTCTGGGCAGAGGGCCCATCAATGCCTTGAGTCCATATTGAATGCTTTATAAGTGGATCACCTCACCTGAAAACATAATTGTATTCCCCTATTTGGAATTTAGCACTTCCTAGGGAAATATCCCCATTCACCAAGGCTGGCTTATTGTGTTGTTCCAGGTTTCATAGGCAAAATATTCACGCCAAACCACAGTTTCCAGCAGGCTCACCCTTATCGCTTATTACACAGTCAATTCAAAATCTACAGCTTCATAACTGGTTTGAAGGGGTCTAACTACTACCCTACGGTTGTTTGAAGGGGAACATATGTATCCATTTTCAGCTAAATGCTCCCAATATAAATTGCCTAACTCTGAGTTTTTTAAGTACTTACAAACAACCGGTGGAGCCCAGACAGTCGTTCTTTTCCACTGAATTGTCTAGAATATTTAGCCTCAATGTTAAAGGTTTGAAACCAATTTATCAGTTAGTGGATTTACATCATTTTTTCTATGACAGTACTCTGTATGTTAGGTGGTCTAGAGAATTAGCGAGCCACATTTCTCCCTCGCATTGGGCACAGGCCTCTAAATGGATACATAGAGCTCTAAGCAGCTGTTAAAACTAGGCTTTGCTGGTACTACCCTCCCATGCGCATACATGCCATGTATCCTAAAACATTCCCCTTGCACTTTCAAATACCCTGTGGTTCTGTCCCATTCTGACCAATTATTGATTTGAGATAGAACGCCTCTTACCCTCTATTTACTCCCCTATGCCAGCCTTGATCCCTAAGTTAGCCTTACTCCTTGTGGGTATTCAGGACTTTCCCAGCTATTTCAGGCCGCTTGGTTATGGTTAAACTAGTTTTAACACATCATTGGAAGACCCCTACACATCCCAACCTCAGGGAGACAATTTCCCTAGTAAACAGGGCATGTAAATATAAAAAGACAATTGCACTTAATGAAGGCTCTTCATGTTTAAAACCTCACAATTGTGGCAAGGGGGGTGTGTGGTTCCTACCAATTCTTTCACTCTTGACCTGGTAGCGGTTCCTTCCCTCATGTGGATGTTATTTCTCCTTAGAGTGTTAACTATTTGCCTGATACTCTCACTGAATATTGATGTAAACTTTGTGATTGGATTTTCACTGATTTACCTCTGAAATTTTGTTAATGTTCTATTTCTTGGCTTTTTTCCTTTCTTGTATTCAAAATTCTTTAATAAAAAGATTGAAACTGAAATGCCAGCCCTCTTAAGGAATCTTGTTGAATATTGTGTGAATGGAGCCTCATTTTCTGGGTATGGAAAGGTAATTATACACCTAAACTCACAACACATTCTATTAAGCAAATAAATATTAAATAATAAATCACTAATTTGTCTATTTTTTCTACAATATGCCATCAATATCACCAGGACAACGTGATAGAATTCTCTTAATAAACAAAAGCAGACCCAACAGAAGACAACCCCTTTTTTAGTTCAACCTCTGAGTTTTACTGTATCCTAGTTATCAGTGAGAAGTCATATCAGTTGGCATCCAACTGTTCTATCCTAACTATATGCCATTAATGCCTGTTCTGTGGCAACATTTAATACATTTCATGTCCTCAGCTTGGTCACCGCCATGTGTTAACCAATTTAAAATAATGATGTAACAACAAAATATGTCAGAATACATTTTCCATACCTTGTAAATAATTATATGAAAATAATATAGTTTTATGTTTAGAACCAGGTGCAACATCATTAGAGGTTGCTGTTGTGTTGATAATGTAGAGAACAGTTTACAAGAAAAATGTTATTTTATTTAATAAAAAAAGCTGTTGTTTTTTATGAAAACTATTAAATGAACTATCTAGTCTTACTTGTCAGCAAGCAAATATGTTCAAAAATGTTTTCTAAATGTCAGCCTTTGGCAATTTATACTACTTCAAGTTTTTATTTTTCTCACCTACTTTAAACGCGTTTATCATAATCTGTTGATTATTTTGTTTTGCTTTTTCCCTTTGGCACTTTTCTTCATGTAATTAAATCGTCTTATTCTACATTGTGTGATTATGTCTTTAAATGTCAAGAAAATGTCAGCACATATTTATATTCACATACTGTATATATTAGCAGAGAATTTGTAAAAAGGAGAAAAACAATCAATAAAACAGCACAAGTGATGTATGGATTTATCAACCAAAAAAATGATATTTACTGTATAAACCAAGACACAATGAAGAAAATTAAAGAAATATATCTCAGTTTTGCAAAACATGCAATGTATCAATCAATGTTCTACTTATTAGGTTAGTAATTTAAAAAATAACTATAGATTTTGAATTTAATAAAGGTCAAAATTGGTAGGATTGTTCTTTGCTGGAGAACATTTACAACAAAGGATTTTTAAGGGTATTACGCTTTCAGCAAATAAAAATTATTCACAGTGGGTAAAAGTATGGAACAGTAACACGTTACCATTTTTCTCACTAAATATATTTTCAAAGGTATATTTCCAAAGGTGCACCATACGTTGGTAAAGTAATCCATATATACAAAGTAACCAAAACAAATAAGTTTAGAAAATAAGTTAGGTGTAATAATGTGAAATGACATACGGAAAAAGTATTCAACAGTCTTCAAATCTTGAAGATTCTGTGGGCCTCTTCCATGAATCATGATCTTCAGTTCTTTCCATAGATTTTCAGTGGGTCTAAAGTCAGGTGACTGGCTGGGTCAGTCTTATTTTCTTGCTGTGAAACCATTTAAGAGTTTCCTTGGCTTACTGAAACCTTGGTTTTATTGTTCTATTTTCATCATCCTGGTAGATGACAGCAGATATTTGTCAATAATGTCTGGGTAAATTTGCCCATTAATCCTGCCTTCAATAATGTGATATTTGCCAGTACCATTTGCTGAAAAGCAGCTCTGCATTAGGATGTTCCCACCTCTAACTTAAACTTCACTGTTGGAATGGTGTTTGTAGGGTGATGTGCAGCACATTTCTCCTGCTTTATAGCATCCAAACAGTTCAATTTCACTCTAATCTGACCACACTGTATTCTCCAAGTATTTTACTGGCTTTTCCAAATGTTGTGATGAAAACTTTAAATGAGCTTCAACATACTTTAATTAAGCAATGGAGTCTTGTGTGGTGAGTGTGCATACAGACTGTGGGGTGGAGTGCAGTGTTTTAATTGAGACAACAGTACCTAATTCCATGTCTTTTTGATGCTCTCCATAAGTGTTCCTTGGTCTTTTTACTCCAATGTCAGAAATCTTGTTAGGAGCACCTGGACGATGAAAATTCAGGAAATGAATGACTTTCCACTTCCATATTATGGCCCCCAACTGTGCTCACTGAGACTTTCAGAAGCTTAGAAATGCACCATTGTTATGTTTTACAACAATTAGGTTGTGAAGGTCTTGCGGCAGCTCTTTGCTTTTACCCATCATGACATATGTCTTGTGTGTAGGCCATTAGTTGGGATTAAACCCTCTTCATTGATGTCTGATTATGTGCCGATGGACTGGCACAAGCCAAATGTGGTACCTATCTTCAAACAGGGCTCTAGTTATTTTCCAGATAATTAAAGACCTGTAAGCTTAACATCCATTGAGGGAAAATTGTTAGGAAGGCTTATAGGGGGCAAAAGTATATGTGGGGCAGAAGAAGAGGAGATTGCTGTGGCTATAGTGTTTTTGGATTTCTCAAAAGCATTGGACACTGTCCCTGGTAAATTAAGGTCTTTACTATTGTAGAGCAAGCCAAGCCTGGCGAACTCAGAATGAACGCAAATTTTAGGATTGCTTAGCTCACCATTGTTTACAACTTTTACCAATTTAGTTCGCATGCACCAGTAAAAGTGTGAAAACATGTAAAAAGCATGTACTTTTGGCGCCCACAGGAACTGAGAGGAGCAGGGGGTATTGCCATGACGTCAGGGTGACCAGCATATTATATAAGCCAGGTTATTATATGATTTGCAAGTTAATGTGTCAATCAGCTCTAAAGGCCAATAGGAGATAAATAGGGGAGGTCAGTTTTACTCATCTAAAGGCTAACAAGTTGGTTTCAGCACTAAGTCTGAGCAGCAGACAGAGAGAGATCAGGTCACAGGAATACACAGAGAAAAAGAGATAGGACTGGCACAGACAGTGGGCTTCATTTACAAAGCCAAACCCAACATTTTTTATCAGGTTTTGTGGACAAAATCTAGGCGCACACCTGTGCAACATTTTTTGTGACACTTTTTGTGACATGTTTGGACACAAAATAGTTTACAATCTCAAAAATCACTCGGAGAGTTTGAGAAAACCCTACAAAGGGATGTGGCTTATCAAAAAATTGGCAAAACCCAATAAAAAAAAAAAGGGGGAGACGAGTAAATTTTTAAAACTCGTCTGCCAGAGGCTGGTGCAAAAACAGGTAAAATGGTCGTTTTCCCCCATAGCATGGTTCTTATGGACAATATGCATAAACTAGGCAAACTTAAATTAAAAAGACTGGTTCACTTAACTCTAATTTCATCAGAACTTATATTCCTGACTTGATAGGATATATGGACAAATATTTATACATTTATACCTTAAATGTGTGGAAATTGTACTGTTTACTTTTATGCTTGCATTGCTACATGGTAGTACTTTCTAACTTTATCTGTGATTTATTCAATATTTATTGTACAGCTTTATTTGTAGGATTGCTAGCATAATCCACTTTCAGCCTTTTCTTCCATCTGGTTTGTTGAATATTGTCGCTATGGCTCGTAGCCTCAGTTTTTAAAATGCATGCTCAAATGGTATTCCCAAATTGTGAAAGTGTGTTATTTCTTAGATAAAAACATTACGATTCACAGAGCAGATTTTACACCCAACTCAATTTCTCAGGAATTCAGCAAAGACTTTGGAAATGTCATGCTTTTGCATTGCTGGTTGTTGGGGTGGTGTCTATTGTTAAATGCTGTATTCTTGATAGGCCAATTGCCACCCTTCTCAAGAGCCATAGGTGATGCAGAAATAAAGGATTGTCCACAACCACTGTTAACTGAAAACTTGCAGGAACTTTTACTGGGGAATTTCTGTACATCAGCAATAGTAACAGTCCAGATAACAGAGTCTCTATGCATATAGCTGAGCAGCGATTGAAAGTTGGTTGGGATCAGACAAGCTCAATTTAGCTTCTAAGGGATTGTATAGCAGAGATCCGCTGGATTTAAGGGTGCATTTAGGTCCAGTGATCATGCAGTGAGTAGCGGGAATTGCTTAGTATATCCGCTATGTTAGAGGCCTAGGCCGCAAGGCTTTGGCCTAGTAAATCATCTTGTAAGCTGCGGAGGTCCTACCTCTTACAGAGTCAGCAACCCAAGAGAGGGATCAAGATGGTGCAGGTCCCTTATATGGGCAGGGGCTGGCCGCTTTGGATTGGTCCATAACAACTGTCACTCACCGTTACAGTGCATTGTGGGTGAACACGTCTCGGGAACCTCCAAAGGTCCTGCAGCAAAACCATAGAGTTCTAACCTAATCACGTGACCCGCAGGTCCTGCTAGGCTTGAACAGGTAGGCAATTAAATATAAATATATATATATATATATATATATATATATATATATATATATATATACTTATACTTATATTGATAAGAACTTCCATACAGTCATAGACTAACTGAGGGGTGACAAGGGGATAACTACAGAAGAATGACTCTGACTATGGGGACCTCTATAAAGGTAACGTATACAATACGGTACCGGGATACCACAAGCATAACTATAGTTTGTAACATAGCAGCTGACTTAAAAGCGTGTACAATTAAAACTGTAAGGGGATAACTACAAAACTGACAAGGGGATAACTACAGAAGAGGGACCCCGGCGTCCTAGGGACTCTGACTATGGGGACCTCTATAAAGGTAACGTATACAATACGGTACCGGGACACCACAAGCATCCCTATAGTTTGTAACATAGCAGCTGTTTTAAAAGCGTGTACAATTAAAACTCATCAGCCTTATAAAGACAATGTACATTTATTTTTCTGGTTTAAGAACCATGCATTATATCTTCCTAGTTGTTAAATAGCAGCAAAGTAAAAAGTGTGTGCATGTGACGCAGGTCTGCCCTGTTAACACAGGTTTCAGAAATATAATTGTTTTTCTTAAACACATGCATCTTTAAGATTGTTAAACAACAGTAAAAAGGGCATGCATGTGACAGGGATCTGCCCTTTTAACAAAGTTTTCATGAATATTATTAATTTGCTCAAACACGTATTGTATCTTTCTAGTTGTGTGATAGCAGTGAATTAACCCCTTCACGACGAGCGACGTACATGTACGGCGCCGCAAAGTGTCACTTGGCGCATGGCGACATATATGTACGTCGCGGGGTTCCGGGAGCGCCACGTCACCGGTAGCGGTGATCGGGCCGGGATGACTGCTGTTATCTAACAGCAGGCATCCCGGCACATCGCCGAGGGGGGTCCTGAGACCCCCCCATGACCGCGATGCGCGCAAATGGCAGGTCAATTCAGACCTGCGATCTGCGCGATTCCGGGTCATACGGGTCCCTGGTGACCCGGTGACCCAGAAAATAAGAGGGATTGGGGGTGTCCGAGACACCCTCGATCCGCCTAAAGGGATAGGAGTTTGGTGGCAGGGGTGCCACCCCTCCTATCCCTGCATTGGTCGGCCGAGCGACCGACCGATAGCAGACCGGGGGAGGGGGGGTTAAAGTTCGGTTCCCCCGCTTTGCCCACCTATCGGTGTCCGGGCAAAACGGGGGAACCGTCCAGGGAAGGTCGGCGCTGAAGGTCCCTACCTGGATCCCGGATCCCCGTTCGCGATCCTCCCCCACGTGCGGCGGCGGCAGCAGCAATACTTCCGGGTCCTGCTAGGTGAGTTGTTGCCTAGCAACATCCGGAGGGCCACAGTTTACAGTGGTCTCTAAACCGTGGCCCTCCAGATGTTGCAAAACTACAACTCCCAGCATGCCCAGAAAGCAGTTTGCTGTCTGGGCATGCTGCAAGTTGTAGTTTTGCAACATCTGGAGGGCCACAGTTTTGAGACCACTGGACAGTGATTTACAACTTGAACCCCTCTAAATCTTGCAAAACTACAACTCCCAGCATTCAGGAACAGCATAAGGTTGTCTTGGCATGCTGAGAGTTGTACTTGCGTGCCTCCAGCCATTGCATAACTACATCTCCCAGCATGCCCTTCCGCAATCAGTACATGCTGGGAGTTGTAGTTTTGCAACAGCTGGAGGCACACTGGTTGGAAAATACTGAGTTAGGTCATAGAACCTAACTCAAGGTTTTCCAGCCAGTGTGCATCCAGCTGTTGCAAAACTACAACTCCCAGCATGCATGGTTTGTCAGTGATGCTGGGAGTTGTAGTTTTGACCCCCTTCCCGTGTGAATGTACAGGCTACATTCACACTGGCAGCAGATTACAGTGAGTTCCCCGCTGCAAATTTGAGCTGCGGGAAATTTTTCTCCGCAGCTCAAACTCCTAGCGGGAGACTCAGTGTAATCTGCCGCCAGTGTGAATGTAACCTAAAAACACTACACTAACATAAAATAAAGAGTAAAACACTACATTTACACACGTACACTGCCCCCCCCACCACCCCCCTCCCCAATAAAAATGAAAAACGTATTGTACGGCAGTGTTTCTAAGATGGAGCCCCCAGCTGTTGCAAAACAAAAACTCCCAGCATTTCTGGACAGCAATTGACTGTCCAAGCATGCTGGGAGTTTAGCAACAGCTGGAGGCACCCTGTTTGGGAATCACTGGCATAGAATACCCCTATGTCCACCCCTATGCAAGTCCCTAATTCAGGCCTCAAATGCACATGGCGCTCTCACTTTGGAGCCCTGTCGTATCTCAAGGCAACATAATAGGGTCACATATGGGGTATCGCCGTACTCGGGAGAAATTGCCTAACAAATTTTGGGGGTCTTTTTCTCCTTTTACCCCTTATGAAAAGGAACAGTTGGGGTCTACACCAGCATGTTAGTGTAAAAAAATAATTTTTACACTAACATGCTGGTGTTGCCCTATACTTTTCATTTTCACAAGAGGTAAAAGGGAAAAATGCCCCCCAAAATTTGTGACACAATTTGTCTCGAGTACGGAGATACCCCATATGTGGGCGCAAAGTGCTCTGGGGGCACACAACAAGGCCCAGAAGGAGAGTGCACCATGTACATTTGAGGTGATTTGCACAGGGGTGGCTGATTGTTACAGCGGTTCTGACAAACGTAAAAAAAAAAAAACACACCCACATGTGACCCCATTTTGGAAACTACACCCCTCACGAAATGTAATAAGGGGTGCAGTGAGAATTTACACCCCACAGGTGTCTGACGGATCTTTGGAACAGTGGTCCGTGAAAATGAAAAATTTTGCACAGCCCACTGTTCCAAAGATCTGTCAGACACCAGCGGGGGGTAAATGCTCACTGTACCCCTCATTACATTCTGTGAGGGGTCTAGTTTCCAAAATGGTATGCCATGTGGGGGTTATTTTGCTGTTCTGGCACCATAGGGGCTTCCTAAATGCGACATGCCCCCCGAGAAAAATTTGCGCTCAAAAAGCCAAATATGACTCCTTCTCTTCTGAGCATTGTAGTTTGTCCGCAGTGCACTTCAGGTCCACTTATGGGGTACCTCCATACTCAGAAGAGATGGGGTTACAAATATTGGGGGGTCTTTTCTGCTATTAACCCTTTAAAAATGTGAAATTTGGGGGGAAACACACATTTTAGTGAAACATTTTTTTTTTTTTTTTTTACATATGCAAAAGTCGTGAAACACCTGTGGGGTATTAAGGCTCACTTTATTCCTTGTTATGTTCCTCAAGGGGTCTACTTTCCAAAATGGTATGCCATGTGTTTTTTTTTTTGCTGTTCTGGCACCATAGGGGCTTACTAAATGCGACATGCCCCCCAAAAACCATTTCAGAAAAATGTACTCTCTAAAATCCCCTTGTCGCTCCTTCGCTTCTGAGCCCTCTACTGTGCCCGCCGAACACTTTACATAGACATATGAGGTGTGTCCTTACTCGAGAGAAATTGGGCTACAAATACAAGTATATATTTTCTCCTTTTACCCCTTGTAAAAATTCAAAACTTGGGTCTACAAGAACATACGAGTGTAAAAAATGAAGATTTTGAATTTTCTCCTTCACTTTGCTGCTTTTCCTGTGAAACACCTAAAGGGTTAAAACATTTACTGAATGTCATTTTGAATACTTTGGGGGGTGCAGTTTTTATAATGGGGTCATTTATGGGGTATTTCTAATATGAAGACCCTTCAAATCCACTTCAAACCTGAACTGGTCCCTGAAAAATTGCGAGTTTGAAAATTTTGTGAAAAATTGGAAAAATTGCTGCTGAACTTTGAAGCCCTCTGGTGTTTTCCAAAAGTAAAAACTCATCAATTTTATGATGCAATCATAAAGTAGACATATTGTATATGTGAATCCAAAAAAAAAAAAAATTGGGGGGGGGGGGGGGGGGGGGGAATATCCATTTTCCTTACAAGCAGAGAGCTTCAAAGTTAGAAAAATGCAAAATTTTTCATTTTTTCATCAAATTTTGGGATTTTTCACCAAGAAAGGATGCAAGTTACCACAAAAATTTACCACTATGTTAAAGTAGAATATGTCACGAAAAAACTGTTTCAGAATCAGAATGATAACTAAAAGCATTCCAGAGTTATTAATGTTTAAAGTGACAGTGGTCAGATTTGCAAAAAAGGGCTTCGTCCTAGAGGTGAAAATGGGCTCCGTCCTTAAGGGGTTAAAAGGGAGTGCATATGACCTGAATAAAAAGTGTGTGCATTTGACGCAGGTCTATCCTGTTAAAACAGTTTTCGTGAATATTGTTTTTTTCAAGCTGTATTATATCTTCCTTATTGTTAAATAGCAGCAAAGTAAAAAGGGTGTGCATGTGACATGGATCTAACCTTTGAACACAGTTTTTGTGAATATTATTGGTTTCCTCAAACATGAATTATATCTTCCTAGTTTCTTGATAGCAGCAAAGTAAAGAGCATCTGCAAGTGAAACGCATCTGTCATTAACAGAGTTAATGCAGTAAAAAAAAATACACCGAAGGAAATATCTAAATCCAATAATGAGGTGAATGAGAGCACACTTCCAAAAAAGACAAAAAGTAAAAATGCCTCTAAGAATACTTTGACATGGGAGCCCATCCACAGTGTATTTGATGCCGCAGATGTGCTGCCTCAATCACGAACGGACACACAGGGATACAGCAGCAGCAGCAGGAAGCTCACTCTGCCTTAACTTTGTGTGTGCGGGAAGTGCATCAGCGGTGTCAAATATGCTGTGGATGCACTCCCCTGTGAACATACCCTAAAGCTAGGTTTCCACACAGATTTTTTCTGGCATTTTTTTGAAAACTGCCACTGCAGTTTTTGAGCCAAATCCAAAAGTGTATTCAAAAGGAATGGAAAAAGTAAAAGAAAGACTTATACTTCTCTCTCCAACTGGCTCAACTTCTCTTGTCTCAGTTTCCCAAAAGACGCCAGAAGAAAACCTTAAAAAGCCTTAAAAATATTTTCACAAGCTAAAAAGGTATACTTGTCAAGGAAGTAGGTGAAATATTTGCCTATTGTTAGGTTGTGTTAGCACATTGTATTTTATTTGTAGCACTGTTGCAGTACCATCAGGGTACCACCATTTATTTTACTAGATTTTCCCAAAATTGCTGTGAAAAATTTAGCAAATTGCAGTATGCCACATCTTTTACCATGATTACAGTCATTTGAAGCAAAAACCACATGCAATACTGTAACAGTACTGCAAAACAGCTATTAAGAACATGTCTCCATTTAAAAGTAAGCCACACCAGATGATATATTCAGACCTCATTCAAACATAAATAAGGTTTGAAAATAAAGTAGTATTTTGCAATGTTTAGTGTAAAAATGCTATATATCACATTGGGAAAAAAAATCTAAGTTTTTTTTACATTTCACACCATCCCAAGGGTAGTGTATACTTTGCACCAAAGGTTTCATGTAAACACGAGTACGAGACTTTGAAAATACTATGTAATCTAGACTAAATGCGACACCCTGACCACTTTTGCACAACTGAAGTGAACTTAAAGGGGTACTACTGTGGAAAACTTTTTTTTTTTTTAATCAACTGGTGCCAGAAAGTTAAACAGATTTGTAAATCACTTCTATTAAAAATATTAATCCTTCCAGTACTTTTTAGGGGCTGTATACAGCATATGTTTGATATGGGGATTTTCTTCTGCTCTGGACAGTTCCTGAAATGGACAGCAGAGGTAAGCAGAGAGCACTGTGTTCAAGACATCAGAGGAAATGCATTTCTTTTTTGGATTTCTCTTTAGTATACAGCCCCTAAAAAGTATTGGAAGGATTAAGATTTTTTTGAATAGAAGTGATTTACAAATCTGAATTCAGGTAGAAAAAACAGACATGGTCGCACATCTACAATCTTGTATAATGATCTAATTGCTTCTCAGCATAATATCAAAAACTAACAGGTAGTTAGTATACATTTTTGATAAAAAAAAAGTACAAGCCCACTCGCCACGTCAAGGCCACCTATTTAGAGTGGGTCCCTAACGTCTCTAGCATAAAATGGCATAGCACCGGGCGGCGACCACCGCCGCCGCTGCACAGATCATTGTGCAAGATTGTAGATGTGCACCATGTCTGTTTTCTACCTGAATTCACATTGTGTTTTCTATCCCCTCTTTTTTTTTTTTTGTTTGAACATGTGCTGCACTCTTCCCCACCCCCTCAGCCCAACCCTATATAAGTAGTAGTTAGCTACACATGGGCCTTTTCTTTCCTGGCAGCCTCCCAGTCTGACTGGGAGAGCATGGTAAGTGTGCTGTTGCACCTTGTTCACACTGGTGTGGTGCTGTGCGGCGTCCGTTGCTGCCGTGGCGCCGTGTCTGCGGGGAGGTGTGACCCATGGACTGGTTTGAGTGGCATTTGGGCCGCTCTGCCAGTGGGTCGTTCTCCCTGTGGGCACTAGTGTCACGGCGGTGGTGGTCGCCGCCCAGTGCTACGCCATTTTGTGCTAGGGACATTAGGGACCCACTCTAAATAGGTGGCCTTGACGTGGCGAGTGGGCTTTGTACTTTTTGATCAAAACGTATATACTAACAACCTGTTAGTTTTTGAAATTATGCTGAGAAGCAATTAGATCATTGTGCAAGATTGTAGATGTGCACCATGTCTGTTTTCTACCTGAATTCACATTGTGATTTACAAATCTGTTTAACTTTCTGGCACCAGTTGATTTAAAAAAAAAAAGTTTTCCATGGGAGTACCCCTTTAAGTAAACTCCTTTTAAAATGTATTGTTATTTTTGGGCCACTTTTTACGCCAAAATTTTGTCACAAAACATGGCAAAAAAGTATTGCATATATCACACCAAATTTTTTATATATATTCCTATTGTTATTGTATCTACACGTTTATTTATTTTTCTGTCCTCCAGCCTCAGGAACCAGATTATTTATTTTTTAAGAATTACTGGAAAAAGCCTTTTTACTTCTAACATATATTATACTTTATATATATTTTATTTACTACTTGTTTTTTTTTTTTTTTTTTAAACTTTGCACTTCAGATAAACAAGGTTTATGATAAAGGCACAATACACCACCTAGTCTTTAGTTTTGCCAGGAAAACTTTTATTTCTATTTATGTAATAGTAATTTACATCAACTCCCCCAAGGTAAGAATTATTGTGTATTTCAACTATTTTTACAACAAGAAAGTTCAACAAAAGTGTAGTTTCGTAACAGCCATGGCAGAGGTTATGTTTTACATAGTGTATAGTACATTGCCATAATATTTGATTATATGAATGATTGTTAGGTTTATTTGAAATGTATTTCAAGCCAACATGTACAGCTGGAGAAAATCCTGATAATACAGAATAAAGATAAACTAATAAAAAATGCATGTGCCAAGCGAAAAACTTATTTTTTCATGTATTTGCATCATTCATACTATTGTTAGGTACATTGTTAGAAAAAGCTGAAAAATAAATGAGAAAAACAAGATGTACCCAAAGAACTGTTACTGAATTGATAAAATGTTTTATAACACCAAACAATGAAATATTAAAATCATGAACTTGAATGAATGTTCTGAAAGCTGCAGAGATGACTAGTTAATAGTAGCTTTAATGCAAAGCAGGCTTTAGGAGTTTATCACCAATATGTTTCCTGTGGTGCATAATGCTGGAACCTTAAGGGTACATTCACATGGGGGTATCACCTGCGGATTTTCCGCAACGTATTTGCTGCTGAAAATCCGCAGCGGATTTTGTTACCATTGACTTCAATGGGTCCGAAGGAAAATATGCAAATCTGCCTCTATTGCGGATTTTCTGCTGACCCATTAAAATCAATGGTAACAAAATCCGCTGTGGATTTTCCGCAGCAAATACGCTGCGGAAATTCCGCAGGTGATCCGCTCGTTTGAACGTACCCTAAGACAGAAATATGGTTTGTTCACATACCCTATGGCTGACAGGAAGCTGAAAATGCACATGCATTATGAAGATAATTTCTCTTGAAACCATTGTATGAATACATTTGTATGTTTGAAGCTTTTCAAATTCTGCACTTTTTAAAATGTATTTCATGAGTTTAGATCATATTCTAATACAAAACACTGCCCTCTCCTCACTGTCCTTTTAACCCCTAGGAATTTACTATGGCCTACTTTTGGCAGACTATGCCCCCACATCCGGCTCTTTTCAAATACCTTTCCTGACAAAGACTATCAGGTCATGGACATAAAATGAATACTTGTTACCTCTCCTCTGTCTGAGTGTGTGACCATGGCCCTGGATTCAGCTATTGTTTTTAATTTTTGTATTTTTACTATTTTAATAAATGTGTGCTTTGGACTGCATATGTATATAATAGAAAAGGGGGGCTCAACTAATATATGGATGGGGTGCTACTTACAGCGTGGATATCTAGACAAACCACAAGAGAGCAAACTACAAGTGCACACCACAAATAATTATCAATCATGAGAAATACTTTATTTTACATTACATAGAGACATCTAAAACCAAGTAAAACCGCTCACATGAATGCCAGCACAACCCTGGAGAGAGGCCCACGAACACTCTTCCCTGGACTATGACCCTGTCCTAAAGAAAATGTACACAATAATGCATCCTGCCAGAGTATGTTATACAATTAAGCAATATGCCCCTCCTAAGTAAATATATAGTGTAAATAATAGACGTCCAATTATAACAATTCTAATGAATAAGTTGTTAGTAGTGGAGAAAAAGGAGGCATAAATGGCAAACCAGACTGACAAGGAAAAGCAAAGTGGTAGTGATGTGATGGACAGGGCCACACAAGAACCCCACGCGTTCCGTCGCCAAGCGACTTCCTCAGGGGTGTTTGTTTCATTAGGATGGGTTCATAGTCCAGGGAAGAGGGTTCATGGCCTCTCCCTTGGGTTGTGCTGGCACTCCTGTGAGCGGTGTTACTTGGTTTTAGATGTCTCTGTCATTTTGTACATTTTATACATAGCGTGTGCAGCCTATTGCATTAGGGTGTGTATATATATATATATATATATATATATATAAACACACACACACACACATAGTTAGTATAGTTCCCCCACATTAGGTGGAGTATAGTTTCCCACATTAGGTGCAGTATAGTTCCCTACATTACCCCACATTAGGTGCAGTATAGTTCCCCCACATTAGGTGCAGTACAGTTCCCCCACATTAGGTGCAGTACAATTCCCCCACATTACCCCACATTAGGTGCAGTATAGTTCCCCCACATTAGGTGCAGTATAGTTCCCCCACATTACCCCACATTAGGTGCAGTATAGTTCCCTCACATTAGGTGCAGTACAGTTCCCCCACATTACCCCACATTAGGTGCAGTACAGTTCCCCCACATTAGGTGCAATACAGTTAGCCACTTTAGGGGCAGTACAGTTCCCCACATTAGGTGCAGTACAGTTCCCCACATTAGGTGCAGTATAGTTCCCCCACATTAGGTGCAGTACAGTTCCCCACATTAGGTGCATTACAGTTCCCCACATTAGGTGCATTATAGTTCACCACATTAGGTGCAGTATAGTTCCCCCACATTAGGTGCAGTATAGTTCCCCACATTAGGTGCAATATAGTTCCCCACATTTGGTGCAGTATTGTTCCCCCACATTAGGTGCAGTATAGTTCCTCCAAATTAGGTGCAGTATAGTTCCCCACATTAGGTGCAGTATAGTTCCCAACAGACATACAGCCTTCAGCCATATACAGCCATATACAATCCTCCGGTCCAGGGTCACGATCTACTGCTATGGCCTATAGGCCATAGCAGTAGGTCCCGAGACTGGAGGAGCAGTGGTCGGAACACTGAAGATGATATTCAACTTACCATGAGCGCGCGCATCCTCCTCCTCGATGCACCGCTCCTCCGTTCCTATGGGCGCACGCACAGGACGTCGGTGACGTCCCTGCGTGCGCTACCTCCCGGTGGTCCCTGCGTTTATAAAGTTAACACGGGGTCACAGAAAGGTAACTGTGACATCCTTGTGTCCTGAAAATATCTTTTGGGACACAGAGATGTCCCAAATGTGACGGAGGTGATT
Organism: Hyla sarda; assembly: GCF_029499605.1. Lineage (NCBI taxonomy): Eukaryota > Metazoa > Chordata > Amphibia > Anura > Hylidae > Hyla > Hyla sarda. The sequence goes on from NC_079189.1 coordinate 326,459,763, forward strand.
AGGGTGTGCCCAGGCACAGCCAGCACACCCCGTGCGCACGCCTATGATTTTATATGTGATTTTTTGCTATGTCTATGTAATGTAAAATTAAATATTTCTCATGATTGATAATTATTAGTGGTGTGCACTTGTCTTCAGCATCAGTTTGCTCTCATGTGGTTTATTTGGACTGCATTGTGTCAATCTAGTTTTGTGGTTCCTGACCAGATAGAATGGATGGTGGTAAAGATCAGAATAGGAAGATTGAAATATGACTGATATTGCCAGGATAGTTTGTCCAATGTGCCTGATGGTGTTTTTAAACATGAAATGTAAGACTGGATCATCTGGCTATTCTTTCATGCTTATTCCCATGTTCACATAATTTGTTATCTCAAACCTGAATCAGGAATCCCCGGGGGTCTACATGAGATGTTCAACAGCTGTGACAGTAGTCTATGACAGAAAGCAGTTATTGCTTCCTCTCACATTGTCCTGCTAGCGGCAGTAAGAGATGGCTGCTATCAGTTCCCTGGGGGAACATTTTGGTTGCTGCATCTCCTGAAAAGATTCTGGTACCTACATGTTACACCTCCTCTCCTGTGGTCAGTACAGGAAAGATAAGATGTCTGCTTCCTTATATTTGTGACAGAAAGGAGAATGTCTATCTCTGTCCTATCATATACAGAATACAGTATACAGAATAGAATCCCCCAATAGCGGACACTCACAAGGGAGGGGGAAAAAAAAGTGTCCCCTATTGGGGTAAAAGGCTAAAAAATCTTTCTAAATGACGGAATACTGTACTGTAATCACTCCAGAGTATAATTACCAATAAAACACAATAAAAAAAAAATATTACAGTAAAATCTCCCAGTGCCGTTTAATCATCCCTTATCGTCCCCCTGTACCATTTCATCCAACCCCCTGTGCCACTTTTTTCCCCCTGTGCCCTGTGTCAAATTATCCTCTCCTTACCCCCTGTGCAACATAACTTCCTCTTGATCCCTCCTGTGCCATTTCATTACTCCTCTGTGCAAATCAATCACCCCCTTTCTTATCACCCCCTGTGCCATTTCTTTTGCCCCTGTGCCTTTCATTTCCTCTTTATCCCCCATGCCCTGTGCTAAATCATCCCCCTCCTCCCTTCCCCTTCCCTCCTCCCTCTTTTGTTCTTCTTACCTGGCCAGTAGGCTCAAGAGCAGCAGCTCTTAGCAGGTTTGACGTTCTCCAGATGTCCTCTGCACTGCACTTACTGAGAGGAGCATCACTCATCACTGCTGGCTGCCACCACTGCTCACAGCCTCTCAGTACAGTGCAGAGGATGTCAGGAGAATGTTAAACCTGCTGAGAGCCCATGCACCTGAGCCTGCAGTGCAGGTAAGTAGAACAACAGGGGGAGGAGGGAAGGGGAAAAGTGATGTGGCACAGGAGGAATAATGTGGCACAGGGGGATAAAGGGGAAGGAAATGACACAGGGGGGATTAAATGGCACAGGGGTGGTAAAGATTGTTTGATGAATTTTCACATGGCGAATAAAGTGGTCAAATTATGTGGCCAACGGACATACAGAAGCAGGAGAACATTGTTTAAACACTCTCAAGGCCAGGGCCCACTGAGAGTCTGGGCCCTTACTGGGTATTGACTGTACCCCCTGACGGAGGCCCTATGTACAAGGTAGGGCCAGCACGTAAGCCTTGTCCCATATTGGGATTGTTTTGTCCCCTTTTGGGAGTGTTTTGTCCCCAATTGGGTGTGTTTGCATCCGTTATTGAGAGTGTCCCCTACTTGGAGGGTGAAAATACATTCAGTCTTATGGGACACTGTTGGGGAATAAAAAACTGTTCGCTATTAAGAGGTGTCCCCTATTGGGAGGTGTCCACTAAGGGAGATTTTACTGTATCTATCTATCGATCCCTCTTCTGTCTATCAGTTATTGTATACTGTAAGTAGAAAAAGATACGCTATGAAATCTTAATAATGTGCACACAATTCTAAAGGCATTGGTTAGAATCCAAACAGACCAGACAGCAAAATATACTTGCAGAAATCCCAGATAGGCGATAAAATCAAACTATGTTCTTTAACTGTGTTCTATGCAGAAAAAAAAAGTGTCTTTAACAAAGCAATGTTTCAACCATTAAAATGTTCGGTCAAAGACTATTTTTCTGAGTGGAATAAAGAACACAGTTTTCTGTTTGCTACACTGCTCAAAAAAATAAAGGGAACGCTAAGATAACACATACTAGATATGAAATACTTTTGTCTTTCCATAGTTGAATGTAGTGACAAAATCACACAAAAATGATCAATGGAAATCAAATTTATCAACCCATGGAGGTCTGGATATGGAGTCACACTCAAAATCAAAGTGGAAATCCACACTAAAGGCTGATCCAACTTTGATGTAATGTCCTTAAAACAAGTCAAAATGAGGCTCATTAGTGTGTGTGGCCTCCACGTGCCCGTATGATCTCCCTTCAACGCCTGGGCATGCTCCTGATGAGGTGGTGGATGGTCTCATAAAGGATGTCCTTACAGACTTGGACTAAAGCATCCGCCAACTCCTGGACAGCCTGTGGTGCAACGTGGCGTTGGTGGATGGAGCGAGACATGATGTCCCAGATGTGCTCAATCGGATTCAGCCTGGGGAACGGGCGGGCCAGTCCATAGCATCAATGCCTTTCTCTTGCAGGAACTGCTGACACACTCCAGCCAGATGAGATCTAGCATTGTCTGGCATTAGGAGGAACCCAGGGCCAACTGCACCAGCATATGGTCTGGCAAGCACATGGAGGGCTGTGCGCCCCCCCCCCCCCCCCCTAAAGAAATGCCACCCCCCACCATTACTGACTCACCGCCAAACCGGTCATGCTGGAGGATGTTGCAGGCAGCAGAATGTTCTCCACAGCATCTCAAGACTCTGTCACGTCTGTCACATGTGCTCTGTGTGAACCTGCTTTCATCTGTGAAGAGCACAGGGCGCCAGTGGCGAATTTGCCAATCTTGGTGTTCTCTGGCAAATGCCAAATGTCCTGCACGGTGTTGGTCTGTAAGCACAACCCCCACCTGTGGACATCGGGCCCTCATACCGCCCTCATGGAGTCTGTTTCTGACCGTTTGAGTAGACATTTGCACATTTGTGGCCTGCTGGAGGTTATTTTCCAGGGCTCTGGCAGTGCTCTTCCTGCTTCTCCTTGCACAAAGGTGGAGTTAGCAGTCCTGCTGCTGGGGTGTTGCTCTCCTATGGCCTCCTCCATGTCTCCTGATGTACTGGCCTGTCTCCTGGTAGCGCCTCCATGCTCTGGACACTACGCTGACCGACACAGCAAACCTTCTTGCCACAGCTCGCATTGATGTGCCATCCTGGATGAGCTGCACTACCTGAGCCACTTGTTTGGGTTGTAGACTCCGCTTCATGCTATCACTAGAGTGAAAGCACCACCAGCATTCAAAAGTGACTAACACATCAGCCAGGAAGCATAGGAACTAATAAGTGGTCTGTGGTCACCACATGTAGAACCACTGCTTTATTGGGGGTGACTTGCTAATTGTTTATAATTTCCACCTGTTGTCTGTTCCATTTGCACAACAGCATGTGAAATTGATTGTCAATCAGTGTTGCTTCCTGAGTGGACAGTGTGATTTCACAGAAATGTGATTGACTTGTAGTTAGGTACATTGTGTTGTTTGAGAGCTCCCTTTATTTTGTTTGTGCAGTGTATACATGTGTTCCTGTCTCTTGCAGATAGGAGACAAGTTTTATGTTGTGGAGTACACCTTTAAAATTATGCTTCCTCCTGACAGCCATGTCCAAAGGGGATGAATCTTAGATTAATATTTTTCTACAGATTATTAATACTTACCTGTATTTTCCTCTGAGTTGATTGTTTGATCATTATTAGGAGTTTTGGGGTTTAAGAAGAACTTTATTATTCAGGTCATAAATAGCTGGCTAGGAACCTCTTCTTTTCCTATCTGCTTGTATAAATATTTTATGCTATTTTTGTGTGCTGAATTTAATTTATTATTTGTCCAAAAATGATTTTTGCTGATATTTTTGCACTAATATTCTCCAGTAACCAGCTGGTGTGTGAATGTGTGTGAGTTTTTCCCCAATTTGTGCGCTATGGGTATCCTGTCATGTGCACAAATTTATAAAGTGACCTGTGCCACATAATGAATTTTACACAGCATTTGGAAAACACACACATATGCAGCAAGTTTTGAATTACACAAAAATCTGAGCTAATGATATATTCCCCCTTTGTATTTACTGCCCCTAATTTCCACAGGTTCTTATGGTTCTACAAATTTTCTGTGTTGTCTCCTGTGTTTGCCTACACTCTGTACTGAAGTATATTATTCACAGGTAGCATGTTTTTATGTGTGTGTGTTTGTGTTCTTTTTTTTTGTACATAAAAATGTGTAATAGTTATTAAAATAAGAGGACACTGTCTCTATTGGAAGTGCTGGTCTACTAGGATTGATGGCTACTTGTTTTAAATGCATACCTGTTATATATTCAAATTTGCAATATTTCGCAAATATATGGATGAATATTCGTCCTATATTCGCAAGTTCCGCATATTCGTTATATATGTTGTGTATTCGCGTATTCGTTGCATATTCTTGTATTTGTGAATGCGCATATTCGCATATTGGAGGAAGAAAACGTGAGGGGGTGGGCAACATTACTACTTGTTGCTAGGGATGTTGTTGATAACCTCTGAAAAGTGTATTTGCATCATTCTCATTGGCCCACGAGCTAAAAGAAGGAATATGCAAAATATTTGCGCTCCACAGTCTCACACAGTAACTAGTATTGGAGCATTCTTTAGACCACAAGCTGGAAGCAGGGAGGGATGATGATAACTGCGATGTGTTCTGTGAAAAAATAAAAAAAAATTCTGATTCCGAATATATATATATATATATATATATATATATATATATATATATATGTATAGCAAATATATTCGCAATATTCGCGAATTTGTGATATTCACGATAAAAATTCGAAATGCAAATATTCGTGCCCAATACTACCTGTGATGAATAGATTTTTTTAGTGCTCAAGAGCTTAACCCCTTAACGACGCAGGACGTATATTTATGTCCTGCGCCGGCTCCCGCGATATGAAGCGGGATCGCGCCGCGATCCTGCATCATATCGCGTCGGTCCCGGCGCTCATCAACGGCCGGGACCTGCGGCTAATACCACACATCGCCGATCGCGGCGATGTGCTGTATTAACCCTTTAGCTGACCGCCGCTTCTAAAGTGAGACTGAAAGTGACCCGGCCGCTTAGTCGGGCTGTTCGGGACCGCCGCGGTGAAATCGCGGCATCCCGAACAGCTGACCGGACACCGGAAGGGCCCTTACCTGCCTCCTCGGTGTCCGATCGACGAATGACTGAGATCCAGGCAGGAGCAGTCAAGCGCCGATAATGCTGATCACAGGCGTGTTAATACACGCCAGTGATCAGCATAGGAGATCAGTGTGTGCAGTGTGATAGGTCCCTATGGGACCTATAACACTGCAAAAAAAATGTAAAAAAATAAGTGTTAATAAAGGTCATTTAACCCCTTCCCTAATAAAAGTTTGAATCACCCCCCTTTTCCCATAAAAAAAATAAAACAGTGTAAAAAAAAAATAAATAAACATATGTGGTATCGCTGCGTGCGTAAATGTCCGAACTATAAAAATATATCATTAATTAAACCGCACGGTCAATGGCGTACGCGCAAACAAATTCCAAAGTCCAAAAAAGCGTATTTTGGTCACTTTTTATACCATTAAAAAAATGAATAAAAAGTGATCAAAAAGTCCGATCAAAACAAAAATCATACCGATAAAAACTTCAGAGCACGGCGCAAAAAATGAGTCCTCATACCGCCCTGTACATGGAAAAATAAAAAAGTTATAGGGGTCAGAAGATGACATTTTTAAACGTATAAATTTTCCTGCATGTAGTTATGATTTTTTCCAGAAGTGCGACAAAATCAAACCTATATAAGTAGGGTATCATTTTAACCGTATGGACCTACAGAATAATGATAAGGTGTAATTTTTACCGAAATATGCACTACGTAGAAACGGAAGCCCCCAAAAGTTACAAAATGGCGTTTTTGTTTTCGATTTTGTCGAACAATGATTTTTTTTTCCGTTTTGCCGTGCATTTTTGGGTAAAATGACTAATGTCACTGCAAAGTAGAATTGGCGATGCAAAAAATAAGCCATAATATGGATTTTTAGGTGGAAAATTGAAAGGGTTATGATTTTTAAAAGGTAAGGAGGAAAAAACGAAAGTGCAAAAACGGAAAAACCCTGAGTCCTTAAGGGGTTAAAGGGGTTGTTCGGTAAAAAAAAAAAAAAATTTGTAGTAATATGCCCAGCCTGCCTGATAAACCAATAAAAACTTTAGCTCACTTTCCTTGCTCCCTCGTATCAGGGCACTCTGTCCGTGGCCGAAGACACTGCTTTACCCCAAGTTGAAAAGCGCATCATCTACAGTCAGGGGGAACTGATAGTGCTCCTCACCAAACATTGGCCAAGACAGGACACCGTTAAGGGCAGTGATTTGCTGAGCAGCCATTGACATCACATCTACAGCTCCGGCCAGCTCTGGGAAGAAGACTCTCAGTAGAGACAAGCTGGAGACAGAGCGTCCTGATATTGGAGGCTACAAGGGAGCAGAGGAAGGTGAGTTAAAGTTTTTCTTGTTTTATTAGGCAGTCTGGACATATTACTACAATTTTTTTCACTGGATTATTCTTTAATTCTCAAAACACATCCAGGACTATTTGCACTAAGTGCACACTATGCGTTTAGGAATGCTGGACTGAATAAAGAAGGTTTTATGGCGGGCTAGATCTACTACTCACATTGAAACCCAGGAGAACATTTTTGCAAGATTCCTTCATATTTATTTATTTCCCTCAGCATATGGCTCTTTCAGCTAACTTTACATAAGAGTACATTTCTTTAGACACTTTGAAATGCATATTTTCCCGCAGTCTCAAAACTGGCTGATGGATGAGAGTAATCTTGTGATTTTTCATGCTCTCGAAGGCTACCAGCCTACCACATAAGTCATAAAAAAAAAAAAAAAAAATACATATCACTTCATGTCTTTGTGTGTAATGTTTGCACATGCTTCATTAGACTCTGTCTCTTCTTTGGAATGCCAGCAGGGTCAATATCTGACACCGTTCGCTTATTCTTGGTGCAATTTACTCAGAAACAACTGGAGCTGAAAGGCATCCATAAAACTGTCTGTGTCTCCAGTGATGCGGGGCACAGGCACACCTGTTGATATAATGATTCTCTAGGGTCCTGGAAACATTTCTAAAGTATAATATGCCAATTAAGGCAACGCGGGCATCTTATGAGCTGCTTCCTGACAAATGGCTGCTTTTAAGTCTGGAAGAAAATACATTCTAATCTATGTAGCACTAAATGTAAAATCCAAACTAATTTGAATTTAATGGGTCATGTTCATTCTAGTTTTCTCCTTTGTCATTTGTCTTATTTGTAAAGATTACAAGCGGTTGTGGTGAAAACTTGACCTTTGTGCAGCCAAGCTTAGTACATTCTTTCAATTAATTTTCTTACATTGAATATTGTGTCCTACACTTTCCCTGAGGCATAAATCAATGGAGCAACTTATAAGAGCTGCTGCAATAAGTAAACATTGCTTATGTGAATCACCATTAGGCTGAAATGGAGTTTTTTGTCTTAAATATCTTTTTTCTTTCTTGTACTATAGATGTGTTGGAAATATTTAGTATGCAATATAGTAAAACAGACATTGTAGAACATTTATATGTTTTATTAATATGATTTAAAAAGAAGTACTTGAACTATGTACGAGGGCATACACAGAAATTATAGGGTACTATGGTGAAACGTAAGAGGGTCAGCATGGATGTCAAATGGATTATAAAACCATTCTGGGATTTTCTGAATAAATATTTTCATATTTAAAAGCTGTCATATTTAAAAATGCCACAAACCCCCACTAGTTCCGGTGGTGCTGATCCATTTTGCTCATAACTTCTTGTTTTTCTTCACAACACATAAAAAATGGCTGCATAGCCAATCACCGGCTGAGGTTGGGATGGAGAATAGATACAGCAAATTTTTAAACGAGGTTGTTTGAGATACGTGCATGTTTTTAGTTGGCTTTTTGTGTTTCCATTTCTCTTCACATACATGTCGCCATTGTCTATACTTGAATTTGCTATTTTGTTTGTTTAAACCTTATTGATGAGCAATGCTCCGCGTTTTATCAGTGTACCCCAATTTTCTGAGATTTGTGCCAAATGACTAAATCACATTTAAAAAAATCTATTAATTTGATTACCAAAGCATAGTGGAAAAAAATGTCATCAATAGTAAATTTGTGTCACAAGTAGAGCTGCAGTCAGACGTGCTGGCTGCAAGCACGCTCTGACCCGGTCCTCCCTTGCTGCTTCTGCCGGCGTTCGCATCGCAGGATGTGCCCGCATGCGAACGCCGGGTTCTCACTCTCCTCTCTTTCCCCTCCACTGTTCCCTGCTGCCAGCATGTGCGCCCCGCCTCCTAGGCTTCCTCAGATTTAAAGGGACAGCGCACCATTGATTGGTGCTTGTCTGGTCCTGTGTCTATTTAACCCCATACTTCCTTCTTGTCCTTGCCAGATCTTTGTGCACACTAGCCCTAGAGAAAGCGTTCAAGTTGTATGTTGTCTAACTTTGTTCCCGACCTCTTGCTCTTTGACCTGACCTTGCTCTTGTGCCACCTGCCCTCTGACCTCCTAGCTTAGTTCCTGACCCCGCTCCTGTGCCACCTGCCCTGACCTCTTGCCTGTTCAGACTACAAGTTTGCCTCATCTTACTTGTGCCTCGTAACACCTCAGCAGCCTGTGTGGACGAATCGTATCAGGGGTATGGACCTGGGTGCCGCTTCCTGCAAGTTAATCCCACTCTGTGGTGGGCTCTGGTGAAAACCAGTGGCACCTTAGACTTTGCTCCCTGGTACAGCCCATGCCATCATCCACACAGGTTCAGCTGATTCACTGCTCCACTGCCGTTTCAATTTGGACTTTAAAAAAAAAAAAAAATCTCAAAATCATCAATAAAAAAAGAACAAATGGGCCTAGCATAGTTGCCTGTGATACTCAATGGCTGAACTTAACCCATTTGGCATTTACAGCTATCACATGTTCTGTTCCTTAACCATTTATTTACAGATTTTATTTAACTTTTCTTATATGTGATTAGACCACAAAGTGTCTAGGCCCAACTTGAAGCCCTGAAAGGTTCTTGCTATGCTATAATGTTCCTGTTCTCTTGTCTCTGTGTCTATATCTCCGTTCTATTTTAATGCCTTAGGTTGAATTAGGAATGATGTAGACTCCTCTCTTTACATGTGCTACTGTAGTCCAAGTGTTCCCAGGCAAAACTATATGATGCTGGTCCCCTCTGTAAATAACAATGGCCCTCTTCTTTCTAAAGCCACAAAAGCAGTACTCACTGCCCCCTTTTCCTAGGAGCTCAACTTCTTCCCCCTAGGAGAAAGGGTCTGGGTTAGAGTGGGCTCATCTAACCAACTAGAATGGTCCTCAATGTAATGTAATGCATTAATGCAAGGGAATAGGCTACCTCTTTCAAAGCCAGTAAAGATGCACAACAGTAAAAAAGTACAGATCAGTTACAACAAAGAATTATTCTATATGGATGCCATAAAACAGTGCAACATCAACAGAACAAATCAGTAACAAGACAATGTCTGACTATTTGTCTGATTTTTATGCCACAGATTCACACAAAAGGACTCGGCAATACTTTGCAATGGAGATAATGATCTCACGACACATTTTAAGACTAAGATCAAATAGTGTAAAATAAATAGTAAAAAAGCAATAAAATATGTACATATTTTTTTTAATCTAATATTGTGTATAATAATTAGTCAATGGAAAGTTAGTGGACGCCCTGTGTAAAAAAGCTTCCAGAATTTCAATGTTGGAATTACCGATGTTTCTTTTAAACTGCCACTTTACCATAGACATTATTAGATTTAAAATATGGACAGATTTTATTTCAATTATACAGACAAATTTTGCAATTCGTTTTACAATGTGTGAACATATTGTGACACCAAGAAAGAAACTACTGGAGTGAAATGGCCTTAAAAAATCTCAAAATCTTTATTTCCAAAATACATAAAACATACTACATTAAGGACGAGATAAATCAAAGAACAATACCTGGACTTCTGCCAGGGCACTAAAAAGTGTTATATTATGTAGCCAACAGCACTATTACAAAAAATAATGTACAATAAAATTAGCCATGCTGGATCACCACACTCTGGAACCTTATACAGATCAGAGGGCGACTAACATGTAGTCAGTATTAAGACTCAATATGCATACTAACAAACAATGGTGAGTCCCACTGCAAAAAATCTACCTCTGCTGTGAGTAAGCAGCTTGTAAACATGTGGAAAAAGTGACCAGTGCAGTAAACAAGATATTCTAATAGTAAAGTGCTGTATGCTTACCCATATTGTGTCAGCGTGCCCTGGCTCCCCGTGTGAACATAGCCCTAAAATTTTGAATGTTTTTCAAATGATGTTCAAAAGTGGACTTAAAATAATAAAAGCCCGAGGCATCTCTGAGTTTAGTCTATGGATTATTATAATTCAGGTGTTACTTGTAATTTGTTTAATTTACCACATTTGTTTCCATATATTATAACCTGCAAATGGACAGCAATTGTTGATCTTCTCTGGGCTTTTATATGCATCTGAAATAACCAATTTATATAGAAGAGTAAATGCTTCTCATAATGAAAGAGTATGTACCTTTTAGTGTAGTGTGCTCTCTGTAGCTGTTCAGACTGTAATAACTGTCATTTCTCTGTGTCAAATTACACATTACTTTTGACAGTTCCTGTCTGTGGCTATTTAGTTACACATAATGGAAAAGTTTGAGAAAATGTTAAAAGTTCATATTGATTTCAACTTGTAACAAAAGGATAGACACGGATTTATGAGATTTTCTTGTTTGTAAAAAATACTGTAGGAGAATGAGCCAAAAGTATTGCAGTCTCCATAAAAACAACTGAGTGCATAAATTTGTATGCAATTTCACAGATGTTTAAGATTTCATATATCAACCATATATCACATATTCTCCTGATATGAAATGTAATCATGAGAAAAAATATACAACATAACATGTTAATATATAACATAACATGACATTTCCATATGTTACAATTATTTTCTCTCCATAACATAATTATGTTACTACTTTGTTTCCCCCCCCTCCCCCTTACGGTACTCTTACAAAGTGCAATGTTGCTCAGTTTTTATTCAGGATTTGAGATACCATGTTTAAACCAAAATCTGGTGTGAATAACAATGAATGAGATACTGTAAAGAACAGATTCCACCTCTACTCTACTAAAAAATTACACCCAACAAAGAACAAATTGGAGTCACTTTATCATAAAATATAATTTATTGATATACATTAAAAATGAATGAATTAAACGGGAGAGAACAGAATCATAAAAAAATACAGCAAACTCACCGGCACATCTGCCAATCATAAGATGGTGGTACGCGGGAATGTAACTAACAAAAATACATATATGTAAATAGCAGCAATATGGAACAGAATTTGTGCAACAATCAATCATGATATCATAGTACAGTGAAAGTGCCATATGCATAAAGTGCCTTCAACATGATAATTACTGCATTGATGCAAGAACACAACAATAAACTTCTACTCGCGTTTCGGCACGCTAACCTTCGTCACTCCCGAACGAAGTTCAGCGTGCCGAAACACCCGTAGGAGTGGCGCCATCCTGGTCTCTGCCGGGCACTTTCTTGTGGGTATTGGTATGTATTATCATAAAATATTCATGGGGAGAGCACCACATAAGGTTCTTGTGATCCCCCGCACCTTCACCATACCAGCAATTCAGTGAACCACTCGTAGTGCAGACTTTCGCTTCCAGTGCCGGCTTCTCTGTTTTACCTTTATTGGTATGTATTATGTTCTTGCATCGATGCGGTAATTATGCAAATGGCACTTTCACTGTACTATTATATCATGATTAATTGTTGCACAAACTCTGTTCCATATTACTGCTATTTACACATATGTACTTTTGTTAGCTACATTCCCACCTACCACCATCTTATGATTGGCAGATGTGTCGGTGATGTTGCTGTATTTTTTGTGATGCTGTTCTCTCCTATTTTAATTCATTGATTTTTTATGTATATGAATAAATATTATATTTTATGATAAAGTGACTCCAATTTTTTCTTTTTTGGGTGTATTTAAAAACAGGAGGTCACACTATATGATGCCCACAATTTTTCAGTAAGGATAGTACAGTGTCAGTACCTTAGTGTATCCTTTATATGTGTTTTTTGTTGTTTGGTTACTACTTAAAAATTGCACCTTAACAATCATCCCAAAAATTATTTATTTGAGATATTGCTTTTTTTTTTATCTATAAAACAGTATTGAATTAGGTACTTAAATAAGATAATATTAAAAGGAAACTGACAGATGGTTCAACCCCTAACTATTTTGAATATACAATGGGTTAGTGTGGGGGATCCTGAATAAAATGATGCATTCCTTACTCCAATTTGTTCAGCCAATCCCAAATCTTGCAATATGCAAATAAACTCTTAACTGTACCAGGAAAGGGTTTGAAGATTATCTGTACCTCTGACACCATCTTCTGGTGAGGTGCCAACAGGACCCAGGGAACAGTGTCAGAGTTGCAGATAGTCTCCAAGCCTACCTCCAATGCAATGAAAGGGAAACTGAAAGCAGAGTCACCCACAATAACCTGAATATTCAGGTAGATACAGTGCAAGTATTTCTAATGCTTCTTAATGGGTGAAAATCATTCAGGAGATATCCATCTTGTTGCTAAAATTGTTTTTACTTTTTTACCTGCACTGGAGGCGGCTGCAATGCTTTCTCCTGCCCATTCTGGCTGATAACCCTACCCTCTTCAGTTGATTATTCTGCCCCCTTCACATACCTGTTGAGCGAAGAAGGGATGAATATTTATGAAGGGCTGTATTTATCGGCGGATTGGCTGGGGTTATCTCCACCAGTGGTCTGGAGGAAGCTTTGCACATGTATCATCAGTGCATTCAGTGCATTGCACCAATTTTTACTCAGTAAAAAGCATTAGAAACACAGTCACCATACTATCTACCTCACTTTGTTTGGTAAAAAAAAAACTAAAACTTTGTTTTGTTTTTCCATGTAAAAAAAAAAATATCTAAATCTGTGCATTGCCATGGTCTGACCTAGAAATGAGCGAATCGAATCAGACGAATCTGAATTTCGTTACGAATTTCATAGAAAATTTGATGTGTAACGAATCTGAATATAACCGCGATTCGATAAAACTAATCGCTTCATTAACTCCACTTTGTGCGGGCCAGGGGACCTAAAATGGCGGCTACACGTGTGAAGACATGGGACAAGGAATTCTAGGAAGATGGGTAGAAGGGATCACCTTGGATCACATGGTGGCATGCAGCCTATTAGCAGCCAGCCCTGTGATGCCACGGCCCTATATATTCGGCAGCCATTGTTGAAGACATGCATTTCTGTGACTTTTAGCTCAAAGAGCAGACTGTGTGTTTCTGACAATCACAATACAGATCTTATTCTTCACAGCAGCAAATCTATTCCCCTCAAGCCTGCATCACTGCAGGCAGGCTGACAGGCAGGGACAGTGAGTGTGAGAGTGTGAGAGAGTACACTTATTTCTGGTGCAACCTTATTGGGGCGTATTATCTGTAAATAAGTGAAATATATACACACTCAGCAGTTGTACCTTTTTTTCTGGTTAAAGCTCATAGGGGGCAGATAGTGTGAAAGCACTAATAGACTTCCGCACTAGATAGTTCCACTTATTTCTAGTGCAACCTTTTTGGGGCGTATTATCTGCAAATAAGTTAAATATATATGCACTTAGCAGTTCCACGTTTATTCTGGTTAAAGGTCATAGTTTGCAGTTAGTGTAAAAGCACTAAAACACTTAATCACTAGATAGTTACGCTAATTTCTTGTGTAACATTTTTGGGGCATAATATCTGCAAATAAGTGAAATATATATTCACTCAGCAATTCTATGTTTTTTTCTGGTTAAAGATCATAGGGGGCAGTTAATGTAAAAGCACTAAAACACTTACGCACTAGATAGTTATGCTTATTTCTAGTGCAACCTTTTTGGGGTGTATTATCTGCAAATAAGTGAAATATATACTCAGCAGTTCTCCAAGTCTGTCAGGAGCCCAAAGGAGTGGCAGAGGCCTTAATTCATCAGGCTCAGGCAGAGGTCACATCATATTAGGGGTGCGTGGCCGCAGGGAGAGGCCTGAGCTCCATCAGCTATGTCAGCTAGCGGTCGTGTCTCGACCAGCAACCCATCTGCCATCACTGATTGGTTAACTCGGTCATCCACTTCATCCCGAGTAATCTGCATGTCATACTGAATAACAGTATTATTTCACTACCCTAGCACACTCCCTATTCGTGTTACGGCAAGGCAAAGTGTTCTACAGCCCTATTGAGGCTCTCTGTAGTCCAGAAATAGCAGTTTTAGTTTTGGATGAATTCTGATCGAACCAACTTTTTTGGGGAAAATACGGTTAATCAGGCGAATCAAATTTTCGAAAAAATTCGCTAGTCTGACCCCTGTTGCTTTCTTATTTTTTCTATTTTTACCTATTTACCTTTTTGTTCTTTCTTTTTACCTACAGAGGTTTGTTAGGGAAAATTTTAGTCAAACCACGAGTTACAGTTTTAAACTTTTGAATTGTTTTGACTTTTTAAAAACTTTTTATTAATTTTTTTCTGGAATGTGATGTGACCAAAAATCACGAAATGTAATTTTTTAAAACTATTTAGAGGGTTGCAAACATTATTCATTGTGACATCTAAATAGTTAACTTACCAACATAGGAGTAATCTCTAATGTTCGCTATTACTGTCAGGTGTCAGCTGCAGATAAAAGACAGAACCTGCTGGGTATGGCACCTAAATTGGAAAAGTGTTAAACATGTGATTATTTATTTTATTAATTTACAAAGTGCCTGCATATTTTGTAGGGCTCTTCAGAGATTTCCATCACTCAGGGCTCACAATTTTAGATAATAAAATATAGTTTAGATAATAAATTGGGTTTTTGAAGTATGGGAAGAAGTTCATGCAAACACAAGGAGAAAATACAAACTGCCTGATTTGCACCCAGGACAGCAGCACCGAAAAGCAATGGTGACAGCCACTGTTCTACCCTTAAGACTAAAATGGATATTATGAAATACATTAATTTGGATTCTTGACATTTTGATGATTATCTAGACTTTTACTTGCTCTATTGTTCTTCAGGTTCATACATTAGTATTTATAGCTATGAGTAAGCCAGCACACTACCTATTATCACAGTGTACCTTTGCGATTCCAACCCCTGGGATACTAAGAGATTTCTAAAAACTTCAACATGCCTCAAACTTCTAATTATTTTGTATTCTACAGTTATGTATATCTTTGAAAAGTTTTACTCCTTTGAAACATTTAAGAATTCTCAACAGTATAGGACTGGGATAAGATCCTAAGTATCTGTAATTGGCACTGAATTAGCAACTGAGTTAAAAGTAATTATACATCCACAGCTAAAAATGTCACCGTGCAGTGACGAGTGACAAGTAAATAGTTATTAGGCACATGGATTTGGTAAAGAACAAGTATAATTGAACAAAATCTCTGTTGACAACAAAGGTGTGAAGGTCAAATTTACAGGAACAGCACAATATCTTGATGGCCTTTATGGAGGAAATAAAGTATATGAAAACCATAGTTTGTGGTTTAATGTAAGATAAGTACTACACTGACACTACTTTAGAGTAATGACAATTAATGTCACTATTGTAATTGTAAACTAGATTTGTATCCAATTAGAAAGATCCCAGCACAATAATTGTTTGGCACTACCATGTGGTTACAGTGTGCTATGCACACAACTAAAGTATAAGAGTTTTCCTAGTTGCTGCTAAAATCTTTTCTTAAAGTGGTTATTTTGATATCTGAACAGTGTATTATATTTTAATATGTACTTATAATGCTCAATGGTAAGGTTTTTTTTGTTTTCGTAGAAGTTCAGTAACAATTCTGAAGCTGCATCATTTCAGCTATCCCCCACCACTCCTCCTTCCCCTCTGGAGAGGACACAGCATCCTAAACTTGTCTTAGGAGGCTTGACTTGAGCTTATCTCTGAGATTAAGCCTGTACCCTGAGTGACATCACTGCCTCTGTCCCACCTCTCCAGTCATGTATTTACAATCTGGATAGGTCAGACTTTGCTCCCATTGTGTGTATTGTACATTTACTGAGCCTATTACACAGCAAGGTATCAGACAGGCAGGGACAAACAAATGATCACTGGATCATTTATGTGGCCCTTTTTCTGTCATTCGTCATCCACATGTGCCCTTTTACTTTCAATAGTTTTTTATTGAGAAGATGTTCAAGAAATTATTACAGACAGTCATGCTGTAACAAGCAACGCTTCACAGAGCAGAACAGCAACAGCAACAATTCACAACAAACAGTAACAGTGTCCTTGCAGAAATATCTGGCATCTTACGTCCTAGTGAATGTTTTAATACCATCTACTTAGTATTGTCATTTTTCACCCTTTGATATTTAACCAACATATCTTTATTCGTTTGGAAGGAAAATGCCTGTATGTCAGATATCTTTGCAGTATTGAGAGGCAGACCATGGAGCCCATCTAAGAGAGAAAACTGAGTACCTTCCTGAGCCTAGTGCTATGATTTTTTCAAAAGAAAAAGTAGTATTCAATTTGTTAATCAGATTGTCTATGGAAGGTAGACACGGGGACTTCCAATGACTGGTAATAACTATTTTAGCAATAATGCATACTATACAAAAAAGGTCTCTATGGGGAGGAGGAATTAGATCTAATTCTAAGAAGAGTAATATCATATGTGGTTGCCATGGTATAAACCCCTCAAATATGTTTTGAAGTAAAGTTTTACACTGTATCCAAAAGGGCATTAAAACTGGACAATTCCATAAAATGTGGTATAGGGTACCTCTGTGTCCACAACCCCTCCAACATTTATCAGATGCTCCCGGATATGCCTTAGCTATTTTGTCTGGCGTAAAATACCATCATAATATCGTTTTGAAGACACTCTCCACATGTGAAGAGCATTGAAAGGCCTTATGAATGTGTCTGAACGCCTTTTCCCATGTTTGCAGCTCAAATGATTGACCAAGATCCCTCTCCCACAATCTAAGGGGATAACTTTTGTTACAGATGTCTGAGCCCGTCAGTATTTGGTAAACCTGTTTTAACCCTTTCGTGTTTGTAGAGAGAAACCTGAATATGCTAGTATCTGATCCCTGATGAGGTGAGCGTAGTGAATTCAGAAAATGTTGGATTTGTAGATACTTAAAGAAATCCCTACTCGGTATATGGAACTTCGTTCTAATCTCTGCGTAAGTCATCAGATGTTGGTCCTTACAGAGGTCTCCCACCGTCAATATACCATTTTTAAGCCAAACTTTCAGATCTAAATCAGGAATTAAGAATTGTATAAGTGAAAGAGGTAATGATAATTTGTTTGCAAGTACCGATTTTTTTGTGTTGTTTAAGTAATATTTCCAAGCAGAATACGTGGCCTTCACTATCGGATTTGTTATAACCGGCGGAGGGAGGTTCCAGATTGGCAGGTACAGTAGGTCTGACAAGGAACATGGGGCCACTGAGTGACTTTCCAGTTGCACCCAGGGAAGATCTAACGTGCTCTGTTTCCAGTGTTTCAGGGAGCTTACTAACGTCGATATATAGTAGGCCATAACGTCTGGGGAACCCATCCCTCCCGCCCATTTAGACTTGGTTATTATAGAAGGAGACAACCTAGCCCTACCACCAGCCCATATGAACTTAGATAATACGCGTTGTGTTCTTTTAAAGAAGGAACTGGGGAGTTCTATAGGTAAGGCTCTGAAGAGATATAACAGCTTGGGGAGTAGGAACATTTTGAACGTGGCTATCCTACCCACCCACGAAACCATATTTTTAGAAAGCTTTTCTGCTTCCGATTCCAAGGAGTTCAGCAATGGGACATAATTAGTGTGGTATAGAGTTGAAACTGGAAAGGAAAGGTTTACTCCAAGGTATTGGACACCCTTCTGTTGCCAGTCAAATTGGTAAGTAGCTTGTAGACTAATTGACATAGGGGTGGGCATATTTATCGGCAATGCCTGGGTTTTGGAGCTATTTAGGTGGTAATAAGACAGTACCCCAAATTCCTTTATGATCTCCAGAACCGCTGGTAAAGACGTAGAGGGATCCGACAACGTCAGAATGACATCATCAGCGTATAATGATATCAATTGAATAGAGTTTCCTATGGGAATGCCTCTAACTCTGTCATCTATTTTTATGGCCTGTGCCAATGGTTCCATAGATAAAATGTATATTAGGGGGGATAGGGGACACCTTTGACGGGATCCATTAGTGATTTTGAATGGATCTGACATAGTTCCGTTGGCTAATACTCTGGCAGATGGATAAGTATATAATGCAGTTATTGCGTTCATTATATTGCCATCAAATCCCATGTTTTTAAGGACTGCAAAGGCATACGACCATCTAAGGCGATCAAACGCCTTCTCGGCGTCTAAGGCGAGGATGACCGCTTCCATGGAAGAGTGTTCTATGTGGTGGAATATGCTAAGCATTCTTCTCGTGTTATCTGATGTCTGCCTCCCTGATACAAATCCAGCTTGGTCGGGAGAGACTATTGAGGGGAGGATCGGGGAAAGTCTGTTAGCAATCAATTTTGCATATATTTTTATGTCTTGGTTAAGAAGCGATATGGGTCTGAAATTTTGTGGGAGATCTGTAGATTTGCCAGGTTTGGGGAGAGTTGTGATCAGAGCTTGGAGATTTTCATTAGGCAAAGAGCCAGAAATCACCGCTTCCGAGCAGAAATCTCGCAAATGGGGAGATAATACTGATGAAAATGTTTTGTAGTATATGCTAGCAAATCCGTCGGGCCCCGGGGCTTTCCCTTTAGGGAGGGATTTTATTACCATTTCTATTTCATCAATAGTTATATCCATATTTAGTTCTCTAAGCTGTGAGTTAGAGAGTTTCGGGAGGTTGAGATTGGTAAGAAACTGTTGAATTGTGTGTTCAAAACCATGAACATCTGGAATCGTTTTATTTAAGTTATAGAGATTTTCATAAAATGATTTAAAGCCATTGGCTATATCTTTAGGTGTGGACAATTTGGCACTAGAGGTGGGGTGTATTAAATGTGGTATGCAGGATTTAAGATGTTTAGCACGTAAACGGCTAGCTAAAAGTCTGCCAGATTTGTTGTCCTGGGCATAATACGTCGCCTGCATTTTTCTATGAGATTTCTCATAGGAAGTTAACATTATACAACGTAAATCTCTGCGTAAAGACGCTATTAAATCTGCTTTGTCTCGGGAGGGGTGAGTTTTATTTTCAAGTTCAGCCTTTTTAAGTTGCTCTATAATGTTGGACAGTTTAGCTTCCCTTTCCTTTTTTAGAATGGAACTATATTTAATGCATAATCCTCTTATTACAGCTTTATGGCAGTTCCACGTGAGAATTTTGCTATCCACAGAACCACTATTAGAACTAAAATATTCTTCTATATCTGACCGTATGAGTGCAGAATATTTAGGATGTGATAGAAGAAAGGGGCTTAGTCTCCACATATGCGGGGTTCTAGAAGTGATATTGTCTGCTAGGGTAATAGAGATAGACGCATGGTCCGACCATTTGATAACGCCAATAGATGTGGCTAGTGTGGAAGTGAGCAGTCCATTGCTTATCAAAGCCATGTCTATCCGTGAGTATGTTTTGTGAGCAGTCGAATGAAATGTATATTCTCTTTCACCGTCATGTTGTAATCTCCATGCGTCATACAGCTCCGTTTCCCATGCCCAGCTGGAAATAGATAAGGATGGGAGACGGGAGGTGGAGGAGGAGTCCACGTGAGGATCCATTATCGAGTTATAGTCTCCGCAAGCTATTATCGGACCCCAATTACACTTCTGAACTCTACAAAATAATTTCTTGAGGAAGCGGATTTGGTTAGTGTTCGGTGCATATAGGGATATGAGCGTAAGTGGTATTGTATTAATCGTGCAGTATAGGATGACATATCTACCTTTGTCGTCTATCACTGCTTCCTTCAGGACAAAAGAGACTGTGGATTTAACCGCTATAAATACACCTCTAGATTTGGAGGTGAAATGTGAGTGAAAAACCAGAGGGAACAAAGGGTGGTGAATTCTATGAGCATCCTTGGACATTAAATGTGACTCCTGAACACAAATTATATCACTATTAGATGAAAGCGCTTCCTTCCATAAGTACGCCCTTTTATGAGGCGCGTTAAGACCATTGGTGTTAAGACTAAATATTTTCACAACCATTATAGATGTTTATAATTAGAAGACAACATAGTACAGTAGGAACAACCTTCAAAGAGGATATCTGCCCCCCAGCCAGCACACACACCCTCAGCTTAGAGAGGTGAAACAAAGACAATGGACCTGATGCAGATTTGTATAGTAAATAATATAGGCAATGGACAATAAACCAAAAATAAACAAAAACGGAAGAAACTAAAAATAGAAGGCTCATAATCTAAGAGCCGAAAAAAAGGATTGGAGCAAAGTTCACCCTGAGACCAGGGGAGGATCGCCATCTCCCGACCTGAACAAACAATAGGGTCTCAAATGGAATTTATAACAGTCAGACTACTTGCCATTCCTTCCTAATGCGCGTCTTCTTATTCCTGGGAGGCAGTCCAGTGGGCACAGAAATTGGTATGTCCCACTTAGCGAGCAGTTCCTGCCCTTCCGACAATGAACGGATGATGTGAGTATCATCTCCCTTGCGAATTATGACTCTAACAGGAAATCCCCATCTATATGCCACCTTAGCTGCCCTTAAAGCTTGTGTAACTGGTTGCAGATTGCGTCTTGCTTGCATGGTGGCTGCTGATAAGTCTGTAAAGACTGAAACTTGGTGAAAAGGTGCGGGGAGTCCGCCATTTTTACGGGAGTATTCTAGCACTTTCTCTTTAACTGTAAAGAAGTGGATTTTCGCCAAAATGTCTCTGGGAACAGATTCTTCCAAATGGGCTGGACGGGGTATCCTATGGGCACGGTCTACCTCTAGTTGTTGTGAGGTGACTGCAGGCACTGTGGCTTTAATTAGGGACCTCACATAATCTGGTATTTCTGCCGCATGGACTGACTCTGGTACACCACGTATTTTCAAGTTGTTTCTGCGGCTCCTATCTTCTAAATCTGCTATTTTACTTTTAAGTATGGTAACTTCATCCTCCAATGCTGCATGGGAATCAGCCAGAGTATTATGCACTGCGGAAAACTCCTCAAAGTTACTTTCAATGTGATCCACTCTGTCTCCTAATTCCGTTATGGAGGATTGCAGAGGAGACACCATCCCTATTACGTCCTGCCGGAACGTTTGATGTAGTAAAAGAAGCATATTTTTCATAGTTGTGTCAGTCAGTGTTTTGTCAGAGACTGGCAATGCCTCTAGCAGGGAATTGCCCCCTCGCCCCTGCTCTTTGTCAGCCTCCCTTCCCTGTACCTGTTGCGAGAGAAGTGGCAGCTCCTCTCCGTCTTGCTGATCCTTCAGGGATAGGGCTGTGAATAGAGATCTCTGTGAAGCAGGGGGGGAGACCTGCCAGTCCTCGGTGTCTGCTTGCGCTCCAGTCGTCACGCTGTGTGGAGATGTCGGCAGCTCCCTGTCTTCATCTGTACCGCTCCCGAGCGCAGTTATGCAGTGCAGCGCTGGGTCTGATGTGGAGCGGCGGGATAGTCCCAGCGGCTGTGGGGACTGCGCCATACACACGGACTGGTGAGGAGAAGGTGAGTGGAAACCGCGCGGCTGCTCGGCGCCATGTTGGGCGTCCTGTTTCTTTCTGGTGAAGCTGAATTTAGTCAGCGGCTCTTGCTTAGGACCTCTCTTTCTGGTGACCGGCATGTTCAGGAGGATGAGGGAAACAAAATGAGCCCAAATTTGCTTGGAGAGTCGTCGCTGTTAGTTGTTAAACAGGTCGGGATGACGGAGCTCACACTCTATGCGACCATCCGCGCTGGTAGCCAGGCCACGCCCCCCCACATGTGCCCTTTTAACGTCAATTTAACGCCAACAAACTATTTTTTTCCTCATTCATCAGCTGATTTCTGTGTTAAAGAATTGTTAAACAAATGACAAAATGGATTATGTTTGATTTTGATTTGCTTTGATTTTTTTTTTGTTTGCTTTTTTCATTGTAAGTTAAACTTTGGGTTCAAAAAGTCAAATCATTTAATATAATTTCTAGTGCAAATTAAGGCCAGACAAGCAGATTTCATTTTTTTTTCAAAAAATGTTTTATTGAACATTTTACAAACATTATAACAGTCAAGGTAAGGTAAACAGGGGAAGGAAGGGTCGGGTTCAGTAGAACAATACAGCAGAGAAAGTAGAGGGATTACCAAAGGTGTAATGTGGAGGACATCTGGCCTCCATTACCATTGTCACTCTAGATTCAAACAGGGAGAAAGAAATACGGACATTCAATAAAAACATCCAATGGATCCATATAACACAAGAGGTGAACCCAGATTAACAGAAACAAAAAAGGGAAATGGGTTGGGCAGCCAGAGGAGCTTGAACCGAAGTATACCATGAAGATAAGGGGTAAGTGCTGTCAGTCAGAGCCTAGTGGATTTCCACTGCCTATGGATTGCTCCAAGTAACACACAGTTAGCCCAAAGTATTTCTTCAGTTTTTGTCTGATATGTGCAGGGTATAGAGGTAGGAATCTAACCCAGTTGAGGAAGAATCTTTTAACCTGCTCAATCCAGTCCATATGGACAAGGAATACCAGTTTTTCAAGGTAAATAAGACATCAAGCAATAGAGTATGGATTTTCTAACAACATCGGATATATAGAACAAGAGTCATTTCTCATGAACAAATCTCACCTCGAATGAGTTCGGGAGAATACCAAACACATACGAATGTGGGGTAAGAGGACAAGTAATGCGTGGATGAGAGGTCCTGTATTTATTATGGAAAAATGTAAATGTATCATACTACTAAATAACATTTACAAATTAGACCTAAAAATAATTGGATAAATGGGTTACAAGCTTTTTATACATAAATCCATTTATCATACATATATACATACATATATATTTATCATACAAGTAGATGTTTTTTTTTTTTACTGGATGTGTTTGTTCTTCAATGAAAAAGTAAATTTTTAACCCCTTTAGGACACAGCGATTTTTCATTTTGCATTAAAATTTTTGCCTTGCATTTTAATCTTCTTGCCTGTTTATAGCCATAATTCTTTAAATTTTCCACCTACAGAGCTATATGAGGACCTATATTGTGCAAGATCAATAGTTTTTTTCATAATGACCACTCATTTTACCACAAAATCTATCTGAAAGCATGAAAAAAAAATTTTGTGAGGTGAAATTGTGATTTTGCAACATTTGGGAGGGTGTGTTTCTGACGTAGTGACCTACAAAATAAAGATAGCATGTCATTTTGTAACATTGTTTTTTGTGATTGTAAAATGTCTTGCTACAATAGTTTTGTATGTAAAGCTCTAGAGAAATGAAATCATAACAACAATAGTTTTTATTGAGACTATAGTCCTGCCTGCATGCCCTCTATACATGATCAGAATTCAGAAATCTTCTCAGGCACCAGAAATCCATCTAGCATAACACAGGGTGGGCCATTTACTTGGATACACCTTAATAAAATGGGAATGGTTGGTGATATTAACTTCCTGTTTGTGGCACATTAGTATATATGAGGTGGGAAACTTTTCAAGATGGGTGGTGACAATGGCGGCCATTTTGAAGTCAGCCATTTTTAATCCAACTTTTGTTTTTTCAATAGGAAGAGGGTCATGTGACACATCAAACTTATTGGGAATTTCACAAGAAAAACACTGGTGTGCTTGGTTTTAACATAACTTTATTCTTTCATGAGTTATTTACAAGTTTCTCTTTGTTTACAGCCATTGACATGACATCGAGGTTAACACATGAGGAGCCGAAATTGTGTTGATGTCTGGTGAATGCAGTAACCAGGTCATTGCAGCAGATTTCAATGCAAGACACCCTACGAGACTACCCATCTCCCATGCTACAATTAGCAAACTGCTTGCTAAGTTTCGTGAAACTGGTTCCGTGTTGGATTTGCCAAAATGTGGACACATGAAATCTGTCACTAATGAAGAAACATTAGTGGCTGTCCTAGCTTCATTCAGCAAGAGCCCACAGCGTAGCACTCGCTGCATGTCACTGGAGAGTGGCATTAGTCGAACATCCCTTCGGCGGATATTAGCTACTCACAAATGGCACCCTTGCAAACTCCAGCTACTGCAGCATTTCAACGAGGATGACCCAGATCAGCGCACTGAATTTGCAGAATGGGCAAAACAAAAATTGGAACAGGACCCTCAGTTTATGAAGAAGATTTTGTTCAGTGATGAGGCAAACTTTTATGTGAATGGTGAAGTTAACAAACAAAACCACCGCTATTGGTCTGACACTAACCCACATTGGATAGATCCCTCCAAGTGTGTTGGAACACAAAAATTGATGGTATGGTGTGGTATATGGGGTACAAAGATAGTGGGGCCATTCTTCATCAATGGAAACCTCAAGGCCACTGGATATGCAAAATTGCTACATGATGATGTGTTTCCCTTTATCCACTGAAGCTGGCCTGTTCCCTGAGTTTTTCCAGCAAGATGGTGCACCACAACATTATGGGTGTCAGGTCCGAGCATTCCTAGATGAACAGTTTCCTGGAAAGTGGATTGGTCGTCGTGGGCCAGTTGAATGGCCCCCAAGGTCTCCTGATCTGACCCCCTTAGATTTTTATCTTTGGGGTCATCTGAAGGCAATTGTCTCTGCTGTGAAGATATGAGATGTGCAGCACCTGAAACTACGGATACCTCTAAGCATGTGCTAGCATATCTCCTGCAGTGTTGCTATCAATGTGTGAAGAGTGGGAGAAGAGGGTTGTATTGACAATCCAACACAATGGGCAGCACATTGGACACATTTTATAAGTGTTCAGAAACTTGTAAATAACTCATTAAAGAATAAAGTTACGTTAAAACCAAACACATCATTGTTTTTCTTGTGAAATTCCCAATAAGTTTGATGTGTCAAATGACCCTCTTCCTATTGAAAAAACATAAGTTGGATTCAAAATGGCCGACTTCAAAATGGCCGCCATGGCCACCACCATCTTGAAAAGTTTCCCCCCTTACATATGATAATGTGCCACAAACAGGAAGTTAATATCACCAACCATTCCCATTTTATTAAGGTGTATCCATATAAATGGCCCACCCTGTTCTATGAGAGTAGAGAAGGAACAAAGGCAGACATCTTGGAGACTGAGATAAAAAAAAAAAAGCAGAGGAGAGTAAAAAATACATATTACACCTATTATAAAGCTATATTAGAAGGGATTGAAATGTAAGTTTATGTAGGGTTATTGGCAGAACTCTATTTTATCACATCATGTATGTGTCCTAGGCAGTCCACAGGGCTCTGTACAATAACTACTTGTGATCAGTGAAGATATTACATAAATTAAACCTATAGACAGAATGGTAGCACAAAGTAATAAACAGCTGGGGAGAAGAAAGCTTTGGGAACACTGAAAAATAATTGGAAACTGTAGGCTAGTATGGTTATTAAATGACAGGAAAGGGTTTTACATGTGGTGTTTTAAGTGTAGTTAGAACTTTTGTCAGCTTTTCATGTTACTTCATTTTTGTAAGATATGAACACCTACAGTACGTAAAGGATCAACAATGTGAAACCTGGAGTCCAAATTTTAAACATTAACCTACAAGAAGAGACTTTACAAGAAATATTGTATGTGAATATGCATGCCTCTTTACTAGACTTCATTAATAATTGTCACAGGCAAGAAAAAAACAGCAAAATGGGGTAACAACTAACAGAGGAATAGATAGGTAGCGTCTTGTTAGTATGGCCGCAATATAAAAATATTATTTCATCCAGAGAATTTCATAGGGTTTCACAAAACATTTTGTCATATAGAGACTCCCAAAGTGAACAAGTCATTAAACATACATCTATCTGTGGTAGCCCTTGGGGGGTGTATGGTGGTGGTGGTATGGTATCGGTACATGAGGGGTTAATATTAACCCTTTCACTCATGACGCCAGGGTGAGGGTTGGTATTATTGAGGTATAGCTTTGGCCTATCGCCGCCCTTCCCAGAAACGACAGGCGTATGCAGGTAATGACTGGAGTTAAACTTGAACTGAAGTAAACTTTACTATTGAACTTGCGGTACATTCAGAATACAGTTACAGTCTCTGCAACACACTTCTATAGACTTCAATGACTGACAGTTGCTGCGGACCTTGCATTTTTTGCAAGTTAATAAAATCAAGGTAATTGGTGCGTGGATCCGTCCGGATTTAGGGTTAGATTAGGTCCGGTGGTCCCGCAGAGTGCTTGGGGATTGATACACTCTATATTTGCTAAGGATCGGCCGTTGCTGCGAGGCTTGGGCCTAGCTCACGGTTTTTAGCAGCGCAGGTTCTATAGAGAGATGTTGCTTGCTTGGCAACCCAGGAACAAAGAGAACTAAAATGGCTGCCTTATATGGACAGGGGGCGGAGCCTAATTTGATAGGTCCAAAGTCCGCTTTCACTCACCGTCACACAGGCTTCTGGGTGATCATCTGACTTCCTATACAGGTCCTATACACATAATAAAACCAAAACAAGACTAGAAATACTAAATTGAGGCCTGGAACGCATCCAGAGTGAGGCTTGGAACGCACCACATGACCCGAAGGCCCTGCGACACCATGGAAACAAGTAATTAACCATTTATTTACATATACCATCATATTTACATTAATCTATGGATAAATTAGAGATTTATACACTAGAATAGAGGCGACTAGGGGTAGGCTGGCTAAGAGGGATCCCTAAGTCCTAGGGACTCTGGCTATGGGGACCCATAAATAAACAAGTACCGTATAGAATGCGGTACTGGGACACCACATATCTTTATATATAATACTCAATGAAGGAGATTTATCAAAATAGCCCCCCCGCTTATATTTTGGTACTTTATTGTGTGTTGGTCTGGCTTGCAATTCACACCCACTACCAAAAAGCCATGCCCCCTTCTATTTCCCACCTAAGGATGATAAAGGTACGTTCACATGGGCGCATTTATTTGTGGGTTTCCCGCTGCATATTTGAAAGGGGCGGGCTCTTCTCGGCTGTCTGCAGCAGATTTCTGCGATGGAAAATCCGCCGCAAGCCGCAGAAGTCAGTAGGGTCTGTGGCGGATTTTCCACAGCAAAAATTCCGCCATAGAAAATCTGCTGCGGACAGCCGAGAAGAGCCTGCAAATAAATCTGCCCGTGTAAACGTATCCTAAGGTTGGAATATGAGGGCAGGATATGAGGGTGGCATAAAATGTCAGGATATGAAGACGGGATATAAGGAGGGGATATGAGGATGAGATATGAGTTGGGAACAAGTTACTTTTTCTCTCCTACAAGCATTTAGTAGGAAAAACCAGGCTATATCGGGTACCACTCACCACTCTTTATCTACACAGATCTTGATAAGTCTCCCCCAGCGTGTGTATGTGTATATAGGTCTGGGCATCACTTCAAAATATCTGGAGATATTTTGATGAAATTTGGTACACGTTACTTATTTGGCAACTAAAAATATAAGATTAATTTAACCCTTATCCACCCCTTTTTCAAGGGGCCGGTATTGTGTCTAAAGTCTTTAGCAAGTTTATGGTACTTTTGGTACCTTACTCGACAAACTTTGCATTTCCGTGCAAATGTGTTGTTTCAACTTGCAAGCCATACCCCTCACACAAGTTATGCTTCTTTAACCTCTTAAGGACCCAGCCATTTTACACCTTAGGACCCGGCCATTTTTTGAACATCTGACCACTGTCACTTTAAACATTAATAACTCTGGAATGCTTTTAGTTATCATTCTGATTCCGAGATAGTTTTTTCGTGACATATTTTACTTTAACATAGTGGTAAAAAAAATTTGTAACTTGCATCCTTTCTTGGTGAAAAATGTGAACATTTTATGAAAATTTTGAAAATTTTGCATTTTTCTAACTTTGAAGCTCTCTGTTTGTAAGGAAAATGGATATTCAAAATATTTTAATTTTTTTTCACATATGCAATATGTCTACTTTATGTTTGCATCATAAAATTGACAAGTTTTTACTTTTGGAAGACACCAGAGAGCTTCAAAGTTCAGCAGCAATTTTCCAATTTTTCACAAAATTTCCAAACTTACTATTTTTCAGGGACCAGTTCAGGTTTGAAGTGGATTTGAAGGGTCTTCATCTTAGAAATACCCCACAAATGACCCCATTATAAAAACTGCACCCCCCAAAGTATACAAAATGATATTCGGTTAGCCTTTTAACCCTTTAGGTCTTTCACAGGAATAGCAGGAAAGTGAAGGAGAAAATTCACAATCTTCATTTTTTACACTCGCATGTTCTTGTAGACCCAATTTTTTAATTTTTACGAGGGGTAAAAGGAGAACATGTATACTTATATTTGTAGCCCAATTTCTCTCGAGTAAGCACATACCTCATATGTCTATGTAAAGTGTTCGGTGGGCACAGTAGAGGGCTCAGAACCGAAGGAGTGACAAGGGGATTTTGGATAGTACGTTTTTCTGAAATGGTTTTTGGGGGGCATGTTTCATTTAGGAAGCCCCTATGGTGCCAGAACAGCAACAGCAAAAAAAAAAAAAACACATGCCATACCATTTTGGAAACAAGACCCCTTGAGGAACGTAACAAGGAATTAAGTGAGCCTTAATACCCCACATGTGTTTCACGACTTTTGCATATGTAAAAAAATAAAATAAAATTTCACTAAAATGTGTGATTCCCCCCAAAATTCACATTTTTGCAAGGGTTAATAGCAGAAAATACCCGCCAAAATTTGTAACCCCATCTCTTCTGAGTATGGAGGTACCCCATAAGTTGACCTGAAGTGCTTCTACGGTCGAACTACAATGCTCAGAAGAGAAGGAGTCATATTTGGCTTTTTGAGAGCAAATTTTGCTCGGGGGCATGTCCCATATAGGAAGCCCCTATGGTGCCAGGACAGCAAAAAATACCCACGTGGCATACCATTTTGGAAACTAGACCCCTTGAGGAACGTAACAAGGAATAAAGTGAGCCTTAATAACCCACACGGGTTTCACGACTTTTGCATAAGTAAAAAAAAATAATAATAATTTCATTAAAATGGGTGTTTCCCCCCAAATTTCACATTTTTGCAAGGGTTAATAGCAAAAAATACCCCCCAGAATTTGAAACCCCATCTCTTCTGAGTATGGAGGTACCCCAAAAGTTGACCTGAAGTGCACTACGAGCGAACTACAATGCTCAGAAGAGAAGGAGTCATATTTGGCTTTTTGAGAGCAAATTTTGCTCGGGGGCATGTCGCATTTAGGAAGCCCCTATGGTGCCAGGACAGCAAAATAACCCCCACATGGCATACCATTTTGGAAACTAGACCCCTTGAGGAACGTAACAAGGGGTACAGTGAGCATTTACCCCCACTGGTTTCTGTCAAATATTTGGAACAGTGGTCTGTGCAACATTTTTAATTTGCACAGCCCACTGTTCCAAAGATCTGTCAGACACCAGTGGGGTGTAAATTCTCACTGCACCCCTCATTACATTCCGTGAGGGGTGTAGTTTCCGAAATGGGGTCACATGTGAGGTTTAGTTTTTTTTGCGTTTGTCAAAACCGCTGTAACAATCAGCCACCCCTGTGCAAATCACCTCAAATGTACATGGTGCACTCTCCCTTCTGGGCCTTGTTGTGCACCCCCAGAGCACTTTGCGCCCACATATGGGGTATCTACGTAGTCGGGAGAAATTGCATTACAAATTTTGGGGGGCTTTTTTCCCTTTTACCTCTTGTCAAAATGAAAAGTATAGGGCAACACCAGCATGTTAGTGTAAAAAATGTATTTTTTTACACTAACATGCTGGTGTAGACCCCAACTTCACCTTTTCATAAGGGGTGAAAGGAGAAAAAGCCCCCCAAAATTTGTTAGGCAATTCGTCCCGAGTACGGCGATACCCCATATGTGACCCTAAACTGTTGCCTTGAAATTCGACAGGGCTCCAAAGTGAGAGCGCCATGCGCATTTGAGGCCTAAATTAGGGATTTGCATAGGGGTGGACATAGGGGTATTCTATGCCAGTGATTCCCAAACAGGGTGCCTCCAGCTGTTGCAAAACTCCCAGCATGCCTGGACAGTCAATGGCTGTCCGATAATACTGGGAGTTGTTGTTTTGCAACAGCTGGAGGCTCCATTTTGGAAACAGTGGCGTACCAGACGTTTTTCATTTTTATTGGGGAGGGGAGGGGGGCTGTGTAGGGGTATGTGTATATGTAGTGTTTTTTACTTTTTATTTTATTTTGTGTTAGTGTAGTGTAGTGTTTTTAGGGTACAGTCACATGGGCAGGGGGTTACAGCGAGTTTGAGCTGCCGCGCAAAATTTGCTGCATCGCAAACTTGCAGCCTGATACTCACTGTAAGCCCCCTGCCCATGTGAATGTATTCTGTACATTCACAGGGGGGGGGAGGACCTCCAGCTGTTGCAAAACTACAACTCCCAGCATGCACAGTCTATCAGTGCATGCTGGTAGTTATAGTTTTGCAACAGCTGGAGGCACAGACAATGTTTCCCAATCAGTGTGCCTCCAGTTGTTGCAAAACCACAACTCTCAGCATTCTCAAGCATGCTGGGAGTAGTAGTTCGGCAACATCTTTAGAGCCAGATGTTTCCGAACTACAACTCCCAGCATGCTTGGAGTTGTAGTTTTGCAACATCTGGAGGACTACAGTTTGCAGACCACTAATACAGTGGTTCCCAATCTGTGCCCTTCCAGATGTTGCAAAACTACAACTCCCAGTATGCCAAAACTGTCCAGGCATGCTGGGAGTTGTAGTTCTGCAACATCTGAAGGGCCAGATGTTACAGAACTACAACTCCCAGCATGCCTGGACAGTAAGGGCATGCTGAGGATGTGTAGTTTTGCAACATCTGGAAGGGCACAGTGGTCTCCAAACTGTGGACCTCCAGATGTTGCAAAACTGCAACTCCCAGCATGCCCAGATGCCAAGGGCTGTCTGGGCTTGCTGGGAGTTGTAGTTTACAGGGTCCCATTACAGCAATGCATGTCGCTTTACGGCGACGTGCATTGCTGTAAAGGTCCCGACCGCGGCTGAAGATCAACTCACCTGTTGCCGCCGCCGCCGTCTCTGCCGCCGGGATCCGGGTCTTCAGGGACGAGGTAAGTACTGGGGCCGGTCCCCAGCACTCCCCCGTCCCCCGCCGAGCCCTCCGGTCTTCCTCCCGTCCTCTCCGGACTTTCAGGGGCTGGGCAGGACGGGAGGAAGTAACCGCCCCCCCTCCTGCGATTGGTCGGTTAACTAACCGACAGATCGCAGGGTATAGGAGGAGGTGGCCGGCTTGCCACCTCGCTCCTATACTTCAGCATGGTCCTGGCTGTCTGTGACAGCCGGGATCATGCGAAATTACCGGGCGGTCGGGTCCCAGAGACCCGATCAGCCCGGTATCGCCGCAGATCGCAAGGGCGATTTCCCTTGCGATTTGCGGCGATCGCCGACATGGGGGGCCTACATGGCCCCCCTCGGCGTTTGCCCTGGATGCCTGCTGAAGGATTTCAGCAGGCATCCAGTTCCGATCTCTGCAGTATGGATACGCCCTGGGTTCTTAAGGCCCAGGGTGTGAGGGCGTATCCATACGCCCTGGGTCCTTAAGAGGTTAACTTTTGGTCAATTTATTGTTGATGAAAACACAATTTTAGACAGATACACTCACTTCACAGGACCTTCAACCACAATCTGTTCATCACAGCTGAGCCCTTATACATCTCTGGTTGAGTGTGTCGGTCCAGTTTGCGAGCCTCCCCCTCCTGTATCACACAAGCTAAACCCCTTCTATTTTCAGCCTACAATCTCTTCATCACAGCTTAGCCCCACCTGAGGGTGGATATGAGGATGAGATATGAGGTCAGGATACCAGGACTGGATATGAAGTCAAGATATGAGGTTAGGATATGAGGATAAGGTCAGAGTAGGAGGACGGGATGTGAGGAGGGGATATGAAATGGGGATATGAGGCCAGAATATGAGTATAGGACATGAAGTCGAGATATGAGGTCGGGATATGAGGCTGGGATGTGACATCGGGATATGAGGTTGGGATATGAGGTCAGGACATGAGGTCGGAAGACTAAGTTCTATCACCTTGTTTATGGCCGGCAGAAAGATTCCTGCTATTTTACAGCACTTGAAGAAGTTTCTCCTCACCAGCAATAAGCACTTTAAAGGGGCTAATCCACAAAGTAAAGTGGGCAAAATCAGATGTGTACTATATACAGGTATTTAAATTAGTACAACTGTGCTATTTTAAGATATAATAACCTACATCACTGTTTAATTCTTCTCCCCCATAAATCTGATCACTTGCTGGTTTTCTCTCTGAACTCTGGCCCTCCTGTTGCCATGCAACAGAGCACACACTTTCCCACAATGCCATTGCTCACATACACAATATAGACTAATCAGCAATAAACAGATGAACTGAGCATGTTTGACTATCTCAGTGCTAATACAGTTGTAAACAATGGGCAACACAGCAAAATAAAGAAGGCACATGGGGGATTAATAAGTGTATATATTTCTCACACAGGACATTTTCAGAAAAGTGTGTGCATTGGAAAAGTGTTTAATTTCACATAATGCATATTGAATAATGCATTAGACCTATTTGTAGTAAAACCCCTTGAAGTATACATAATGAGAGATAATAAAAATAACACTAGGAGGGGGCACCATAACGGGTGTATATGATCAACATCTTAAAACAGGAGCTTTTTTTCAATGATCCTAATTATACAGTTAGGTTTTGCAATAAATGTAGTAAATAAATACTTTATTATGGAACAACCCTTTTAATAATAAGCGACATTTAGGTATGTATTTTTTCACAATTTTGGAGTCTAAAATCATTCCTGGAAGCTAAAGTGAATTCTGAATTCTTGCATGAAAAATGAGACAGCTTTGAAAGTTACATTTAAACGCTTTGCAAGTTGAACCTTACAAAGCCCTTGAGAATACAGGATACATGACAGTGGCACATATCATTCTTTATAAAAGCAGGAAATAAACTGTCAAATATATATATATATATAACAATAAGAGTGCCTTGAGCACTGGCATTATCACCAACTGACTGAGACATATCGAGCTGTCATGGCAGATTCATGTGTGCTGCGACCTTCAACATCCTAAGGTTTTTCTCTGCAGTAAACTAAACTCATGACATGAGAATAAATATTTATCATTATATATCAGTAGGGGTTATGGTAGGACTCAAAAAAAATGACAACATGACAACATGCATACAAAAGGGACTGTAGCTAGTATGATAGGCCCATGAATAAGATGGATTACTAGCAAAATTCATTGCATGATCTTAGAAAATAAAACAATGGCATAGAAGATGAATAGTTTTCCATATTACAGACTTGTAGGCATCTGCATGACATAACTCAGTAAGCCAGCTGAGATGACTGCTCAAATGATTCTTTCATTAGACAAATATTAGGATGAAATGATGCAGTCTCTATTATTTCAATGGTTTTAATCGGAATGAAAAACAAGCTTTCTGATATTATACCATGTAAAGTGCCAACACCAGAGAATAATTAGTTGCATATTAGTTCCAATGCCAAATCTATAAAAGAATCTCAACCTACCATGCAACATTT
Organism: Hyla sarda; assembly: GCF_029499605.1. Lineage (NCBI taxonomy): Eukaryota > Metazoa > Chordata > Amphibia > Anura > Hylidae > Hyla > Hyla sarda. The sequence goes on from NC_079189.1 coordinate 326,493,805, forward strand.
CTGATACTGGTATTTTCCTGTGGGGCAGAATGACATTTGGACCCATTCTTAAAGTAGGTCCCAGATATGACTGTGACTTCTGCAAGCCAATGGCTATGGCCTTTTGAGTGACCTGTGATGTTCAATCCCAAAAGGAAAGGTCCAAAGGGAGGTGTGGCTCTTGGCTTTACCTCTGCATTCCTTATAACTGAAAGGGGTATTTCAGGCAAAAACATCTTATCCCCTATCCAAAAGATAGGGGATAAGATGTCTGATCGCGGGGGGCCTGCTGCTGGGACCCCCTGCAATCTCCCTGCAGCACCTGCATTCTATGCGGGGCTGCATCTCCAGTGTTGGAAACCTTTGGGTCTCCGGGACTGGGGACATGATGTCACACCACGCCCCCTCCATTCATGTCTATGGGAGGGGGTATGACAGCCATCACGCCCCCTCCCATAGACATGAATGGAGGGGGCATGGCGTGATGCAATCAGACATCTTATTCCCTATCCTTTGGATAAGGGATAAAATGTTTTTGCCTGGAATACCACTTTAAGAGATTATGTCATCAAGCATCCACACAGGCCCATTAATGAAACAATAATAAAGAAATGGGTCTCATAATATCATGACAGAAAGAAAAAAATTATTAAAAAAAAGAAAACAAAATCCTCTACTGCTCGGGGGCCCTGAGAATTATCAGTCCACCCCTACTTATTTGTTTTATTGGCATAGTGCTTGATCATTTCTAATATTGGCATATTAACAGGGACCCCTCACATCCCCGATTTGTTTTATTTTAATTGTTTTTATTGTTTTTGAAAAGTTGTAATAATTTTTTTTTTTAAGATTTATGTAGAGACAGACCCCTATTTTTAATATTCAGGGTCTCTATAGTAACAGGGACTGTTCCCCAGGACTGGTGCATGGCAAATGTGGTGTCAATATTTAAAAAGGGGTCAAAAGGTGACCCCGGAAATTATAGACCTGTTAGTTTAACCTCCATTGTATGGAAATTGTTTGAGAATGTTGTAAGAGATGCTATTTTGGAGTATCTTGATAAAAATAAATGTATGACTACATATCAGCATGGCTTTATGAGGGATCGATCCTGTGAAACTAACCTGATCAGCTTTTATGAGGAGATGAGCTCCGGACTGGACCAGGGGGAATCTCTTGATGTCATATATCAGGATTTGTCCAAAGCATTTGATACGTTGCCACATAAAAGATTGGTACATAAAATGTGAAGGATTGGGCTGGGGGAAAAGGCTGGGTAAGTAACTGGCTCAGTGATTGGAAACAGAGGGTGGTTATTAATGGTACTTATTCTGATTGGGTGACTGTTACTAGTGCGGTACCACAGGGGTCAGTCTTGGGTTCTATTCTATTTAATATATTCATTAATGACCTTGTAGAGGGGTTGTATAGTAAAGTAGCAATCTTTGCAGATGATACTAAACTCTGTAAAGCGGTAAACACTACAGAGGACAGTGCACTGTTACAAATGGATCTGGATAGGTGGGAGGTTTGGGCTGGGAAGTGGCAGATGAGGTTTAACACTGATAAATGTAAGACTGGGGAGGAAAAATCCAGGCTGGGATTATGTATTAAATGGGAGCACACTTGGGACAACTGACGTGGAAATGGACTTGGGAGTCTTAGTTAACAGTAAATTTAGCTGTAGTGACCAGTGTCGGGCAGCTGCTGCCAAGGCAAATAAAATAATGGGTTGCATCAATAGGGGCATAGATGCCCATGACAAGGAAATAATTCTACCACTATACAAATCACTAGTCAGACCACACATAGAATACTGTGTACAGCACTGGGCACCAGTGTACAAGAAAGATAAAGTGAAGCTGGAGAGGGTTCAAAGATGGGCAACCAGGGTAATACGGGGAATGGGAGGACTACAGTACCCAGAAAGATTATCAGAATTAGGGTTATTTAGTTTAGAGAAAAGAAGGCTTAGGGGAGTCCTAATAACTATGTATAAATATATCAGGGGGCAGTACAGAGATCTCTCCCATGATCTATTTATACCCAGGACTGTATCTATAACATGGGGGCATCCTCTACGTTTAGAGGAAAGAAGGTTTCTACACAAGCACAGATGGTGGTTCTTTACTGTAAGAGCAGTGAGACTGTGGAATTCTCTGCCGGAGGAGGTGGTCATGGTTAACTCTGTAAAAGAGTTCAAAAGGGTCTGGATGCATTTTTGGAGAGTAATGACATTACAGGTTATAGATACTAGATCTATAGGGCCAAAATGTTGATCCAGGGATTTATTCTGACTGCCATATTTGGATTCGGGAAGGAATTTTTACCTCTTGTATGAGTTTTTTTTTTTGCCTTCCTCTGGATCAACTCAGTAGGGACTCATAAGGGATATAGGTTGAATGTGATGGTCTTTTTTCAACCTTATGAACTATGTAACTATGTATATATATAAATCTTTTCTAATTTCAAGTGTTTGTATAGGCTTGGTGCCTTTATTTTTCTACACAGTTGGCTTTCTTTCTGATTGTAGGTGTAATTTTTTTTGTCACTAAAGTTGGGGGCTAAAGAATCCCAAAGTTTTCCAGCCAAATACTGTTATAAGTGAAAAGTATATGGACATGATCTTTTGTAAATTTAAACTGATCTTTTGTAAATTTAAACTATAATACCACTTAAAACACTGGATATTGGATATTTCCAAGCAACTGTTTTATAGTAACAAGGGAGAACAGTTACAAATTAAATTATTTTATACTTAAGGGGAATCTATCAGTTGTATTTGCTGTTAGGATCTGCAGGCACTGTTGTACTGTTGCACCTTTTATAAAGCTGATAGTGGTTGCCAAAATTATAAAATCACCTTTTCATTTCTCAGCCAAGTGTCAAGGAGGTGTAGTCAAGCTGCTCAAGTGCCAAAGTGTGGAAGAAAAGCATAGGATATAGAAACATCAGAAAAATAATTATCAAAAGAATAGTAATAATTGTTCCAGAAGTAAGTTACCCTATTCATCCAACAAAGTCATAAAGGAGTACAAAAAAACATTCAATAATATCATCTTAAATTCATACAAACCGATGAAAGTCTATATGGGACTAGTCGCAGGGACCTTGTAACTGTCTCACGATACACATATAATGTAAGATGAACGGATAAAGAAGAATAAAATATACAATAAAATTGACCTGATCTAACTCCATTATATAATGCAAAAAAATCGCTAGCATTGTTGATAATTAGTACAGTCTGTAAAATTCAAGTTCATTATGACAAATGCCAAAAGCTGCACTGTTCACATATGATGTAGCCACACTGTCCAGACATAATATAGCTGCACTGTCAAGTACGGTGTCTATGTTAGGACATCCTCAGGTATCATCCTAAACTCTGTCCTCCCTCAGGCAAAACTCCATTCTTCCTCCTCCCTCAATTAAAAATCCCTTCTCCCTTCCTCCCGCATCTCTTCAGACCAAACTCCCTTCTCCCTCAGACAAAACTCTGTCTTGCCTCACACCTGGGAGTTATAGTTTTGCAACAGCTGGAGGCACCCTGGTTGGAAAACACTACACTATGCATTTATGCTCCCTTTTCCCTCTCTTCTCAGAACTGCCTGCACTGCCGAGAGCTGGGGGCGGTGTGAGTGGCCTCTCTCACACTCTGCAAAACTCTCGGCCTGAGGCAGGACAGAGTTTTGTCTGAGGAAGGAAGGATGAAGGAGTTTGACCCGAGGGAGGAGGGAGTTTTGGATGAGGGAGGAGAGAGGATGGAGTTTTGCTTGAGGGAGCATAGGGTTTGGCCTGAGAGAAGAAAGAATTTTGCCTGAGGGAGGAAGGAAGGAGCTTTGTCTGAGGGAGGAGGGAGTTTTGCCTGAGGGAGGACAGAGTTTTGCATTATGGAGGAGGAAGCTTTGCCTAAGGGAGGACGTAGTTATGCCTGAGGGAGGACAAGTTTTGCCTAAGGGAGGAGGGAGGATGGAGTTTTTCCTGAGGGAGGACAAGTTTTGCCTGAGGGAGGAAGGCGTTCTGCCTGAGGGAGGAAGGAGGATTGAGTTTTGCCTGAGGGAGAACAGAGTTTTGCCTGAGGGAGGATGGAGTTTTAACTGAGGGACAACAGAGTTTTGCCTGAGGCAGAAGGGAATTTCACCTAAGGGAGGAGGGAGGACATTGTTTTGCCTGAGGGAGGACAGAGTTCAGGATGATGCCTAAGGATGTCTTAATATGGACACCGTAGCCCAGATATAATATAGCCGCACTGTCCAGATATAATACATAGCCGCCCTGTGATGGGGATCAACACAGATTGCAACTATGTATATGTTAGAACCCAGAGAACTGTAGCAGATAATAACTTTGTGCAAGTTTGTAAAGCTATGTATTAGCAAGTATCAGCTACGTTAGATAAGCATTATGGCCCATATTTATCAAAGAAGGTCTATGGTAGAGCTATTTTTCCATGTTTATATGGCTTGTAGGTTGAACTAGCATGTATCTTATGTATCAAGAAGGTGTAGCAGGATGATGAATTTTGCGCTGCTCTTCTGTGGTGGGAAAAGCTCTACCACATACACATTTTCTAGACACTTGTGAGGGAGGGAAGTAGACACTTTCCTGGATCCTGAATTTGGTAGGTTAGGTGTTTTAACTTACTTTCACAGAGCTGCCGGGACATTTTTACTTGCATTTTAGATGCTCAAAATTGATTGTGGTGGCTAAGGGGTTAAAGCAAGGCATCACTGTGATCGGTGATGTCTGGCATTAGAGATGGGTTCTGGTAGCCACTAGGACCACCCAGCTATGAACGTGCTCAGGAGCTGAGCGTGGGTCATAGCTGGGTGGTCCTGGTGGCTACCAGGACCATCTCTAATGCCAGACATCACCGATCACAGTGATGCCTGGCTTTAACCCCTTAGACACCATCCTCCCTCCTCCCTTAGGCAAAACTACCTCCTCCCTCAGGCATAACTACTGTCACAGCGAGCACTCCGGTCTCCGCCTCCGGACCGGAGCACCCGCTGCCTCTGTCCTCCACTCCGGGGCCCGGCGTCTCAGACGCACTGACCGGGAGCGCGGGTCTCACTGTGGCAGGGACGCGGCTAGCGTGGCGGCTGGTCCCCGCTTACGCGCCGCATCCCCGTTCAACTTACCTTCTCCCAGCGCGGCGCTCTGTTCGCCTGGATCCCGGCGCGTGCGGCCCCGCTCTCTAGGGCGCGCGCACCGGCTTCAGTAAATTTAAAGGGCCAGGTAATTGGTGCGCTGGTTCCTCACCTCCCACTGTGCTTCCTCAATAAACGGCACCTGCCCCTTCCTGCCCTTGCCGGATCTCTGTGCCTTGTGCCTCTGAGAAAGCGTTCCCTACTGTGTTTATTGCCTTGCCAGTTGCCGAACCCATTGCTACCATATACTCGCCTGTGAACCCTTGCTGCCAGCCCTGACCTCTGCTACGTCCGACTACTCTCTTGCCTGCTCCCTGTGTACCACTCCATATCAGCTGCCAGAGAGGTCGAGTTGCTACTGGAGGATACGACCTGGTGGTTACCGCCGCAGCAAGTCCATCCTGCCTTGCGGCGGGCTCTGGTGAAAACCAGTAACCACTTAGAATCGGTCCTCTGGTACAACCTGCGTCATCGCCTCTTTGGTCCAGAGGATCCACTACCAGTCCTGCCGGTACGTGACAACTACGTCCTCCCTTAGGAAGGTAGAAGTGATTCTCCCACCTACCTGCAGATGGTGCAGCTTTGCACCTAAAAAAGTACCTTTGGGCACAAAATAGCTACTTTTGACAAAAGTTGCAAATGATAAATACGTGACCACTGCATGGTCAAAAAGAAAAAGTTCTACGGGTAGGCAAAAAGAGTGAAACTGTCTATATCAAAAGATGCATAAAAATCGCTAAATAAGTGCTTGTGCCTGAACTGCACCAAAACATAGATAAAAAAAATGCTCTACAACAATGATAAATCTCCCCCTATGTTCCTATGGAGTGCAGAGCAGTACGATGTAAAACATACTCCTGAGGAGAGAAAAGTAGCATAATGCTATGCACCTCTTACCAATCTGTTGCCCCGACATGAAAATGCTGTGTTGTCCCCTGTCGCTCTCACACTTACCAGCGGTGGTTTTATACTCTGTTCGCGCTCACTGCCGGAGAACAGACTGATCGCATAGCCGAACCTGAAAAGGGACAGGTCTGATCGTTGCATGTCCCCGTCTGATAAAAAGTACAACATCCTCCTCATGCTTTAAAGCATGTGTTACTCTATAACAGCGATGGTTTGGCACAACTTTGGTTAGTGTTATACTGGTAACCCACTGTAATGGCCCACTGGTGGAGTATATGGGTCGTATGCTAGCGATTTTATTACATTAAATGGTGGAGTTAGATCCGAATCAATTTTATTGTTTATTTTATTCAGTTTTTTTTATTTATCTTACTTGTCCATTATATGAGTATCGGGAGACAGTCGCAAGGGCCCTGCGACTAGTCCCATATAGACTTATAGTACATCAGTTTCTATGCATTTAAGAGGATATTATTAAATGTTTTTCGTACTCCTTTATGACTTTTTGTAACTTACTTTTATAACAATTAGTACTATTCTTTTGATGCTTATGCTTTTACAGAATACAGCTATCTAACAGCATCTGCAGCCCTTAGAAGCAAATACAGCTGACAGATTCATTTAAAAAAAAACAAAAAAAAAACTAATGGATAGAGATGTACTTTTCTTTTGACACTAAATAATAATTTTCTGTTGCTTGCTATCGAGTGAGCCTAAATACATCTACTATGAATTATTACTTTTCTACTGTGCAACATGAAAAAGTCAATGGGGGGGTAAACACTTTTTATAAGCACTGTAGGCACCTGTAAAAGGTTTTACTAGATCTATTAATAAGCTATATGACAGATGGAAATGTCATGCAAATACCCTAACTACAATGCACAATGTTATTTTTATACAAAGATAAACATAATGCAAAAGAAAAGTATTACCTAGGGGTTAATTATCTAAGTTCAGTGTGAGTTACAACAGAGTTTGCCTGTAACCTCAAAATGCAATGTAAAAAGAAAAGAGTAGAAGTGTGAAATCATAACTTGCTTTCCAAAATGCAAAAGAAGTTCAACAAGAATGAAAAAGTATGGTAAACATGCGGCGGGTGAGAACATAATTGTAAGCTAAGTACAATAGGGAATGTTGGCACTTGTGCAACAAATTTAAAGGTGTTACCCAGGAAAAAAACTTTTTATAAATATATATATATATATATATATATATATATATCTAAATATATATATATATATATATATATATATATATATATACAGCAACAAAAGAATGCAGCAGCACACTGCCAGCACAAGGATATAGGTGAAACATGAATATGCAGTTAAAACATGGAGAGCTATACAGCTATGGTGTAATAGATGCAAATGTGAAACTATGAAATAGTGAGGCACTTAGCTCGCAAATTTGTCTCCGCCGGCGGTCAAATAGCTTGGACCGTTCCAAGTGGGACGGTCCAAGCTATTTGACCGCCGGCGGAGACAAATTTGGCTCCAGAGAGTTAAACAGAGTTGTAAATTACTTCTATTAATATATATATATATATATATATATATATATATATATATATATATATATATATCCACTGTCTCCAGAGAGTTAAACAGATTTGTAAATTACTTCTATTAAAAAATCTTTCAGTACGTATGAGCTACTGAAGTTGAGTTGTTCTTTTCTGTCTAAGTGCTCTCTGATGACACGTGTCTCGGGAACTGACCAGAGTAGAAGCAAATCCCGATAGCAAACCTATTCTACTCTGTGCAGTTCCCTAGACAAGCAGAGATGTCAGCAGAGAGCACTGTTGCCATACAGAAAAGAACAACTCAACTTCAGCAGCTGATAATTATTGGAAGGAGTAAGATTTTTTAATAGAAGTAATTTACAAATCTGTTTAACTTTCTGGAGCCAGTTTATATATATATATAAAAAGTTTTTTTCCTGGAATACACCTTTAATATCACTATTATATTATCCTAGTGTAAAAGTCTAAACTGCCTAAAATTCCAAAAATAGACATTTTTTTTTACCCATAAAAAAATATGAAAACAATATTGTCCTTCACAAGTCGTGAGACATATTTAAATGGTTTACTGGTATAGATGCTTCCAGAAAGCTTTAGAATTGTATTGTCTGACTCCTATGGAGAAGCAGAACAGACTAAATAATCTCAGCAGCAAATGCATCTGTTTACATACAATAGGACAATAAAAAAAAATAGGAATTCACACAACGGGAAAGAACTATTAAAATCATGAAGAATGTTAATTTCCTCAAGAGTAACAAAGCAAACAACAAAGCTGAAATTTTTAGTTTACATTTTACTTTTATATTGCTGCAAAAATACATTTGATACTCATGTTTCAGGCAATGTTATCAATAATTAACAAGTACTGTAATTACAATAAAATAGATAAAGCGGAGAACTCACCAGGGAAACTCGCATCAAATATCTTCTTTATTAATCCATAGATAAAACAGGTACAGGGATCAGGAGCGTGGACAGGTGCAACAAGCGGGGGTATGTGGAAAGCCGACGGATCATTGTGCGCACATCATGCCTCTTCCTCAAGCCTTTGTCAGGCCACTATACAGGGATGGCATAAGGGAGAAGCTGTTGACTCCTGTTAGCAAAGTGTTTACTGTTGTTCCTGGTGTTCCTCTTTCATTAAATGACTGTAATTACACAGAATAAATAGAGATTACAAAACCATTAAAGCTTGCAATAGAGAAATATGAAAGCAACTTCATACCCCTGTATACCACAACCTGATATGTATGTTATGTAGCTTAACCACTTCAAACTAGAAGTCTTTTTATTATTATCATTACACAATTTTTATTATGCATTAGTTTAGTGGTGTTTTCTAGCCAGACTTGAAAGATATGTTAACCACCAGTCTTCATTCATGAGTGTATCAATCCTAAGAATAAGATTGGCTGGAAGCCACATATACTGGTGTTACTGAATAAAATAAGAATAAAAAAAGGAAAAAGATAGCTTTTAGTCGTTGATACTTGGTTAACTAAATGATTTTAAAACTACAGAAGTCCAGTTATTAGGTACGTCTGATGAAGGGACCTGTGTAGTCTTAAAAGCTTGCAAATTGTCATCATCTTTTTTCGTTTACTATTAATAAGTATTAACGCTGAAAACTGTCAATGTTTTATCATTTCTATCTACTGATCCTTTTTCTTTTGAAGAGGCACAATGTATGTGTAAGCTGGGGATGTTTGGGAATCACAACAATAGCATCACCAATGACCATATTTATATGGCATATTTACATTATAGGAAGTGATAGCTTAAGATAAATTTAAGTTAACTTTTTTCTTAATGGGTTACGCCAGTATTTTTGTGTTAGGCTGGGTTCACACTACGATTTGCCAATACTGGATCTGGCTGGGGACATACCATGGTTTTAGGTCCGGTCACAAAAGGATTCGGGGCAAAAATGAGCCAACCGGAGTCACTATCTGACTCCAGTTGGCTCATTAAAATGAATGAGCTGGAATACATGAGCAACGGTTATTACTCCTCCCAGCCGGATCCGGTGACCGTATCGGCAAATCATAGTGTGAACCCAGCCTTAGAAAGATGTTTCACTAAGCACTGTCTCTCTAAAAAAAAAAAAATTACAAATTGTAGAAACATGAATAAAAAGAAGAAGAAAAAAGAAAATATAGCCTACCCAACCCTTAACCCTTTAAGGACCTGGGCTTTTTCCGTTTATTCATTTTCAATTTTTCCTCCTTAACTTTAAAAAATCATAACTCTTAAAAATTTTCACCTAAAATTCTATATGACGGCTTATTTTTTGCATCACTAATTCTACTTTTTAATGACATTATTCATTTTACCCAAAGATCTACAGTGAAACGGGAAAAAAATTGATGAAAAAACACTATTTTATAAGTTTTGGGGGCTTCCGTTTTTACGCAGTACATTTTTCGGCAAAAATTACATCTTATCTTTATTCTGTTGGTCCTTATGGTTAAAATGATACCCTACTTGTATAGGTTTGATTTTGTATCACTTCAGAAAAAAATCCTGAATACATGCAGGAAAATTTATATGTTTAAAAATGTCAATTTCTGAGCCTTATAACTTTTTTATTTTTCTGTGTTCAGTGCGCTATGAGGGCAAATTTTTTGCGCCGTGATCTGAAGTTTTTAGCGGTACCATTTTTGTTCTGATCAGACTTTTTGATCACTTTTTATTCACTTTTTTGTGATATAAAAAGTGATCAAAAATGCGCTATTTTGGACTTGATTTTTTTTGCGCGTACGCCATTGAACGTGCGGTTTAAAAAGCGGTATATTTTTATAACTCGGACATTTCCACACGCGGCAATACCGCATATGTTTATTTTTATTTACACTGTTTTTTTTTTTTATTCTTGGAAATGCCGGGTGATTCAAACTTTTATTAGGGGAAGGGATAATTGAAAAGGTTAATGATTTTTTTACACTTTTCTTATGCAATATTATAGCTCCCATAAGGGGCTATAACACTGCATTTACTGATCTTTAACACTGATTGATGCATCTCCATAGGAATGGATCAATCAGTGCTTTCGGCGATTGATTGCTCAAGCCTGGATCTCAGGCTTGAAGCATTCATTCGGCGATCGGACTGCAGGGAGGAAGGTAAGAGACCTTCCTCCTGTGCTACAGCTGTTTGGTATTACACCGCGGCGATGCCGAACAGCTCCCTGAGCTAGCCGGGCACTTTTACTTTAGTTTTTAGCCGGGCCCTCCGTGATATGATTTAAATAGATTTGTAAATTACAATGTGCAAGGAGAAGGTGAAAAAAGTCGACAGACTCACCAAGGCTTCTTTTTTCAGGGTTGCTTCTTTATTAAATACTCACATATAAAACTTCGTGCATAGGGGGAGAGAGGATCACATGGAGGGGGGTATTCACTTTCAGGCGACAGAATCTGTTTCAATCGGTAATCGAGCTTCTTCTGGCCAAGATTTGTAAATTACTTCTATAAAAAAATCTTAATCCTTCCAATAATTATGAGCTGCTGAAGTCGAGTTGTTCTTTACTGTCTGGCAACAGTGTTCTCTGCTGACATATCTGCTTGTCTCGGGAACTGCACAGAGTAGAAGAGGTTTGCTATGGGGATTTTCTTCTACTCTGGACAGTTGCAGAGACAGGTGTCATTAGAGAGCACTTAGACAGAAAAGAACCACTCAACCAGCTTATAAGTACTGAAAGGATTAAGATTTTTTAATAGAAGGGAGTTTCTCTGGCCTTTCATAAATCCTTACCGATACAAGTTAGCTCCTCTCTGATAGACCGACAGGCTCGATATATTTTTGCAAACTGTGAAATCTCAACCCAAAAATTTACTGTGACAGCAGTCTATGCCCCTAACCGCAATCAGGTACCCTTCCTTCTTAGGACCTTGAATGCTCTCTCAGTCTTTGCCACGGGACCGATTATACTTTGTGGTGACCTAAACTTACCTCTCTTCCCCCAAGTGGACACGTCGACCGGTACATCCGCAGTGTCCCATTCGAAACTTTGGGCCCTGAGAAGGAAACTATGCTCAATGCAACTCAGCAACGTTTGGCGTTCCCTACGCCCTCAGGACAGGGACTACGCATTCTACTCCTACCCAAGACAAATGTATAGTCGTATCGACTACATTTTCTGCCCACATCCCCTCCTACCCTCTATCACCTATTGGTGTAATTACACTATCTGACATGCCCCGGTCTGCGGCTCGCTGGTGCTTCCCTCTCTGACCAAGCCTCACTCCATGTGGAGTCTCTCCTTCATGAACCACTTTGCGTTCAGGATCTGAAAGACTCAATATCTGGATTCCTATCAGACCACGCCTCTGATACCTCCTCCTCTATGACTAAATGGGAGGCCCTGAAATGCGTCCTCAGAGGAGTCCTTATGAAACATGGGGCTCGGTTGAAGAGGGAAGCATTTACGAAGATGACAGCTCTCCATAGTCCGTAGTGAGTTGCTTGCTCTGATGTCCTCGAAACATCGTTATTACAAGCAGTTGACCGGATGCTTGTTCTACGAATCCTAGCGCGTGCCCTTAGAGAAAAAAGATCCTTCCTGTTCATCTCCTCGATCAAACGGCAATGGGGCCATATTTGCTCCCTGACTCCCAATATTCCAGATGCCTTTTGACAGTATTATACAGACCTCTATAACCTTACTAAACCTGCTGGCCTTACTCAATCGGGTCCTGACAGCTCTTCGTTCACCCAATACATTGCACCCTCCCCTTTCTGGATGCGCCCACCTCTCAGGCATTGGAAAGTCCATTCACCACTGAGGAGCTGGAGATGGCTATCTCCTCGCTACCTGCCGGACCGGGCCAGAACTCTTTGCTTCTTTGCTTGACACGCTCAATAGCATCTTTTTTTTAAAAAAAAAATTTGTCTTGAGGAATGCATATATGGAAGTCTATTCAGACTCATATGTATTATAGACTATGCGGTGCGTCTTTGGTCAGGTGCTCCTCGGGTATCGGCGGGTGCATATGATATGCGCTGGCCGATTCACTGATGTGTGGTGACCCATGTAGACGCACTACGCATGCACAGGCAGTTGGCGCTTGCGCGGATCATATTGTTTTGATCCCGGGCATCTATGACGCTCCTGTATCAGCTGACCTATAGTGGTCAGCTGATCGGAACTACACGGTGTGGAGCCACGCAGCCGCAGTTTGATTATTTACAAGCGAAGCTGTCACACACAGACGCAAGATTTTTCATGCGATCTATATGATGAAGATGCAATCGGAGACATGGATCATTGTAAGTGAAGTCCCAGTGAACACATCTGAAGCTTATATATGTTTTAGATGGCTGTTTTCTCATAGTTTTTAGATTTATATCTTTTGTGTATTTGAATCACTATGACAACACAGTTTAGCCAATAGGATGTGGCCATTGATTGCAATGATATGTATAACACCTGTTATGTAACCAATCACAGCATGTTGTGATTCCTATATATATGCACATTGTCACTTTGTTTGATATGCTTGAAAAAGGCAGTTTATTGCCGAAACGTTGCACATGGATGGCAAATAAAGTCTTGTTCCATCTACCAGCCTGAGTCCTCAGCTATTTGGTGCTGTATCCACCCTGAATTTCTGTATGCCTTTCCGGGTTGGCATTCCCGGATGATCACCTGCACATGCTGATTGGATTGGTGCTGTCTCTCCTCTTCACCCATATATATATATATATATATATATATATATATATATATATATCAGTTTTTTTCCTGGATAACCCCTTTAAAGTGTACCTGTCATTAGCAAAAACGTTTTATATAATGTAGATAATTATGATATATATTTATTTGCAATATACATTGTTAAAAAATGTGTATACTTTTAGGTGAAAAAAATGCTGTCCCAACAGCTATTCCATGTGTTTCTCTGTGAGGAGACCAAATACAGGAAGTGAGGGTAGGACAAGCAGGGCTCTGTGCAGGCTCCTGGCATGTCAATCCTCCTGTTTTGTGAGTCAGGGGAGTGTAACAGAGCCTCACTGCACAGAGCCTTGCTTGTCCACCCACATTCCCTGTATTTGGACCCCTCACAGAAAAACACAGACAATAGCTGCAGGGGCAAAAATATACACACCCCACACTCCATGAGAATGCCATGAATTCTTGGATGAAATAAAAAAGTTTTCTCTATTAAGGACCTGGTGGGTGCTCCATTTTTCTGCATTTCTGCATTTGGCTATATACATATAATGTTATTTTCTACATTATATAAAAAGTTTTTGCTAAAGACAGGTACTCTTTAACTTAGGGTAATCAGGCAAATACAGTAACATCCCCCAAAAAAGTTAACTGACAGCATCAGCAAAAATAGTCCCAAAAAACTTACATTTTTATTCAGTTTATGGTACAGAAAGGAATCCCAAATGTGCTACATTGTGGCCTCAGCAAAGGCCTTTGTCAAGCATACAATGTTGGAATTTTGTCCCTTTTTTTAAACAGTGAGAGCAATGAAGGCTGCTTTTCTATAGACTTTTATAGTGCACATTATTAGATTAGATTTTTTACTGTATTTTACTTTAAATTTTACTGTGAATCCAGTTTTAATGTTTGCTGGATTATCTTGTCTTGTGAAGGGAGTTATATATAGTCCACAATTACACACAACAAATCTAAGGTCAACTAAGGTCAAAAATCTTAGTAATTTTTTGTAATATTGTTAAAAAAAACTGAACAAATGCTAAATATATTACATTTCACTACTTAGAATGTCAACTATCTTATTTTTCCAAACTGTTTTGCAGAAAGAAAATGTCATGCTCGGAATTAAGTAGATTGTAAAATTTTGTGTTCACAAATGTCACTTTTAGCTTCATGAAGGAAAGGCAGGAGACTTTGAGGAAGTATATTTTCAATTTTATAAACTTGATATCATTTTTTGGACATTTTGTTCTGGTTTGAGCTGTTCACAGTTGTTAGATGAAGATTAGGTTCACACCACTATTGGTGCCTCTTAGGCATGGATATAGCAGGAAAATGTCAAAATCGCATGTCATATTAATTTCAAAGGAAAATGGTCATCCTGTTCACCCACACTAAATCCAATACACTGGGTTATAGTGTGGGTGAACAAGAATCTCTTACTAACATTAGGGTTGGAGTTATGTCACATCAAAGATCCTCTTCTATCTCCACTGAATTGCACGCTGGAGAAGGGCCCCGTCGGCTGTATTTGCATATTCGTTGCTGCTGGTCTCCAAGTTCTAGTGCTGCTCATATAAGCGCACACGCCGACTGAGTGCTCACGTGACCAGCACTAGGACGTGGAGACCAGCGCCGATAGAAATGCAAATAGAGCCAATGGGGCTCGCCTCCAGCGTGCAATTCAGTGGAGATAGAAGAAGATATTCGGTGAGCCATAACTCTGGACCTAAGGTACATATGTAAGTAAGTGATCCCTCAACTGACTCCTGTTCACCCACACTATAACCCAGTGTATTTAGTGGGTTTAGTGTTGGTGAACAGGATGACTACATTTTGGGACATTTTGACAAAGTTTTCGAGTTTTGCCTTGGCCTGAAAATTGCTGCAAGCCGCGTTTCTTAGTTCAAGCCAAGGCTTGTTTACGCTTTAGAAATGACCTGAATATTGTCACTAGCTGACTATGCTCGGGCCATTGAAATGAATGACGTCTGTGCCTGTCCAAGCATGGATATATTGGCATGCCGTTTTGAAATTTTTCTGATGTAACTGTGCCATGGAAGCACAACTCATGGCCTCAAAAGTATAAATTTTTTGTGGCACCCATCACCTAATAAAAGTTGTTTTATACTCCAATTTTTCAAAGACTGTTTAACATTTTCACTCAATTTATAGGGGTACTCCGGTGAAAAACTTTTTTTTTTTTTAAATCAACTGGTGCCAGAAAGTTAAACAGATTTGTAAATTACTTCTATAAAAAAATCTTAATCCTTCCAGTACTTATTAGCTGCTGAATACTACAGAGGAAATTTTTTTTTGAACACAGTGCTCTCTGCTGAATCATGAGCACAGTGCTCTCTACTAGTGTTGCGCGGCATAGGCCATATTCGAATTCGCGAATATTCGCGAATATATGGACGAATATTCGTCATATATTCGCGAATATTCGCATATTCGTAATATTCTCGTTTTATTTTCGCATATGCGAACATTCGCGTATGCGAAAATAACATATGCGAAAATTGGCATATACAAAATTAGTATAAGCAAAAAATCGCATATGCGAAAACCACACCAGTCTCACACAGTAGTATTAGAGCCTTCTTTACACCACACAAGCTGGAAGCAGAGAGGGGTGATCACTGTGATGTGTAATGTGAAAAAAAAAACAAAAAACGAATATTCGTAATTACGAATATATAGCGCTATATTCGCGAATATTCGCGAATTCGCGAACATGCGATATTCGTGATTAAAATTCGTATTGCGAATATTCGCGAGCAACACTACTCTCTACTGACATCTCTGTCCATTGTAGGAACTGACCAGAGCAGCATATGTTTGCTATGGGGATTTTTTCCTACTCTGGACAGTTCTTAAAATGGACAGAGATATCAGCATAGGGCACTGTGCTTTTGATGTCAGCAGAGAGCACTGTGTTCCAAAAAGAATATAATTTCTTCTGTAGTATTCAGCAGCTAATAAGTACTGGGAGGATTAAGATTTTTTAATAGAAGTAATTTACAAATCTGTTTAACTTTCTAGCACCAGTTGATTTAAAAAAAAAAAAAAAAGTTTTCCACCAATGTACCCCTTTAATCAGTTAAGTAAACCACACATTCTGTGTTTTTTTCGGATTTAAGAATTTTACCCTACAAGCATTGACTCAAGTGGTGAATATCTTAATGTATATGACACCAGCCTGTACAGTGGCACAAGAAGTCATGAAACTTTTGACGGTAATCCTGCATGGTCTTCAGTAAACCTTTGTCTACAATTTGCTGACAATATCTAAAGCAGAAATGGAGGGAAATGAAATGAACAGCTTCTGTCCTACAGTATTTTGATGTTGGAAATAAGCAGGTTATATGTATATATGATGGATAGCTATGTAAACAATTTCTTAATGTATGTAAAAAAAAATTCACTAATTCAGAAAACATCTGAGATCTCTGCCAACAGATCCTGCCTTCCTTTATGGCATAAAACTCCTTACAATCACCTCTAGTCTGGGTAGTTACACATTCTTTTAATTATAAAGTCTCCAAATGTTAGAAGGGAGAATAAAAACCACAAAAGCAACATATGGCAAATAATAACTATGACATTACATAGCAACATAGTCATAAATGAGTGCCTCCTGGTTACACACATAACAGATTTTTCTTCCAAACATTAATAATGAGTTACTTTTTAAGATGTTTCTGAATTTATGACAAAAGCCATTGGATGTAATGGTGTTTCTATAGATGTATAGTTTAGCTTTAAGCATAAACATCAAAGAGCATATGGATATTTTCCAACATTGATAGGCAGCAAGTACGAACAGTTGACCTTTCTAGCTTGATGAGTTCTGAGGCAGTGACCTTTCACTTACAAAAGTATTGTATCTCAATCGCTCTCGCATCTTTCACTGATAAAATTCATGCCCTTTTCATTCTGTGCTCCTGTTTAATCTATATCATGTTCCGAGTGTTAATCTGGAGGATTCAATGCATTCAATTGTCATTGTTTAATATATTCTATCTAATATGATTTAATAAAAGTACCTTCTAAATTTCTGCTTCCTGTATAAACATTTTATGCAGTGTAGTTATTACATCAAGATAAATTGTGCTGCCAACCTGAAAAAAAAGTCCTACAAGCAAGCTAGCTGAGAGGTTCATCAGTAGTAAGGATGAAAAAGGTGGATTCATGAAATCCAAGCCTTTAATGCATAGAAATACAATAAAATGTATAAAAGTAAGAACTATCATCCTCAATTAGTGAGTCATTTAGTAAATCG
Organism: Hyla sarda; assembly: GCF_029499605.1. Taxonomy (NCBI): domain Eukaryota; kingdom Metazoa; phylum Chordata; class Amphibia; order Anura; family Hylidae; genus Hyla; species Hyla sarda. Next base: position 326,511,330 of record NC_079189.1, read on the forward strand.
ATTCATGAGAAATGTAGTAAAACATATTCAAAAACATATAAAGAGATTGCCAATATAAAATGTTTAATGAACCCAAAGTAGAATAAACGTTTTATCCTTTATTAAGTAGAAGTCAGTTTTACAGCAATGTAAAGATTTTTAAAGGGTTGATCCAGGATTATAAAGAACAATCTGTCTACTTCCGGAAACAATGCCTCTATTGCCCTTGGACGAAATCTGGTATTACCTTCCAAAGAAAAGTGCACAGCAATAATTGAATAAAAAGACCAATAAATCTTTAATATAACACATCAAAAAGGAATAAAAAGTATCTATAAAATAGAAACACTATGCACACACTATTGACGCACCCTAATAAGCGCTCTTTAGCGAAACGTAGTTCGGAGTAAATGCACATGGGACTTGACTAATTTGGACTATAATTCCATATTGTTCATGGTATTTGCTCTCTTTTCCTTTTTTTTTTTTTTCCATATTCTTGTATGTACTACCTTTATAATGCCGCTGCTTGTTTTATATTGTTTATCCATAAAAATGCAGTGACTTTCTCCCCAATGTATATTTTTTCATCATAACAAGCCAATGTTTAGTTGTACCCATCAGGAAGTGTCAATTATACTACACATAAACATCATGTCAGGCAGGAAAGAGTGAGCTCTTAGCTAACCCTAAACATCTTTCCCTGCCTACTTGCTCAATCGCTCTAGGAGCAGATAACAACTGGGCAACAGTCCCTTCCTATCTAAAAGGGGCATCATGGTCAACATAATAAACGAATACTGTAAAAATAGGGGACACAGAGTCAAATAACGAGAATACAAAATACAACTGGAATGCAAAGTAGCACAAAACAGATATCAAGGAAACATAGATCAGGAATATAGCCTAAGAACCAAAACTAGATAAACATCAGATATGAAAATATGAACAAGAATGGTAAACTAGGAATAATATACAGTGAGATATATGCAGAGATGCAGGGGATGAACAAGGTTAGACTGAAGACAGACACTATATAACTCTAGGATATACAAATACTACAATAACATGAACAGATACAAAAACACTAACCACTGGTCTAAACAAAGAACAAGAAACACACTAGATACAAATAAACTGATTCCTATGTTAGGGAGACTAAGCTAAGCTCAAAAAACCTAATTAAAGGAGTAGTCCGGCACACACTTTTCTATTTTTATCCCGTCCGGGCTGCAAAATAAAAGAAAACAAACTTTCTCTTACCTGCCAACAAGCCCCCGGAGCTCCGGTACACTCCGGTACAGGTGTTCGGTCCCCAGGCTGTATTCTTCTTACTTCCTGTTAGCCCGGCCCGTCACACGGAGCTTCAGCCTATCACCGGCCGAGGCGGGAGATCGCTGCGAACGTAGATAGGCTGAAGCTCCGTGTGACGTGCCGGGCTAACAGGAAGTAAGAAGAATACAGCCCGGGGACCGAACACCTGTACCGGAGTGTACCGGAGCTCCGGGGGCTCGTTGGCAGGTAAGAGAAAGTTTGTTTTCTTTTATTTTGCAGCTCGGACGGGATAAAAATAGAAAAGTGCGCGCCGGACTACTCCTTTAACCATAGGATAAACCTAGACAACACTATATACCCAACTCCATTCATGGAGGGACATTATTATCAAACCCAAATAGGCTCCAAGCTAGAGGGGGTCACCACTGTATGAACAGGAACTAGCCTTGGAGGAAACTCAAAATCCAAAAACACATCTTAACATGGGTACAAATACTAAACAGATACAAAAAGCATGTGTGAACACACACCAACAGAGAATACAAATCAAGATACTAATAGGACTAACAGCCCTGAATGAAGGCTGAGCTAGGATTAAATAACCTGCCCACTGAGCTCACTGGCTACGATCTGTAACCCTTGCCAGACCAGAGAGTGTCAGCACAGACTAGCAGATGTAGACATCACAGTACCTATGTGATTTTTCCAGTGATGTGCATAGTGCCTCTACGTTTTATTCATTTTGATGTGTTATAATTAGAGATGAGCGAATTGAATCTGACGAATCCGAATTCAATACAAATTTCAGAAAAAATTTGATTCTCAATGAATGCGAATATCTCCGCGATTCGACCGCGCAAATCACTTCATTAACCCCTTAACGACCACAGGCATAAATGTCCGCCATTAACCCCTCAGATGCCTTGATCAGTACAGATCACGACATCTGCGGCAATGCACATGTTAAAATGGATGATCGGATCACCCACAGTGCGGCCGCGGGGATCTGATCTTCTGTAATGGTGGACGGAGGTCCCCTCTCCTACCTGTCTGGTCTGAGATCGAGCAGACCAGAGTGGAAGATCGCTGATAACATTGATCAGTGCTATGCCCTATGCATAGCACTGAACATTAAAACAATCAAATGATTACTACTGTATATATAGTCCCCTCTGGGGACATAAAAAGTGTAAAAAAAAAAAATCCCCTCCCTCAATAAAACTGAAAATTGTCAGTTTTTCCTATTTTCCTCCCAAAAAGCGTAAAACATTTTTTTATAAACATATTTGGTATCGCCGCATGCCTAATTGTCCGACCTATCAAAATATAATGTTAATGATCACGTACTGTGAACGGCGTAAAGTCCAAAAATGCAGCTTTTTTGTCACATTTTATTCCCAAAAAAATGCATAAAAAATTATCTAAAAGTTTTATATATGCAAATGTAGTATCGATAAAAAGTACATATGATGGCGCAAAAAATGAGCCCTCATACCGCACTATATATGGAAAAATGAAAAAGTTATAAATGGTCAAAATAGGGCAATTTTAGATTACTGATTTTGTACAAAAAGTTTTAGATTTTTTTTAAGCGGTACAAAAATGTAAAAGTATCTAGCCATTGGTATCATTTTAATCGTATGAACCCACAGAATAAAGAACACGTCATTTTTACCGTAAACTGTGAAAACAAAACCCTCCACAATGTGCAAAACTGTGGTTTTCATTTAAATTTCCTCCATAAAAAATAAAAAAAATTTAAGTTCACCGTACATTTTATGATAAAAGGAGAGGTTTCATTACAAAGTACAATTGGTAACGCAAAAAAAAAGCCCTTACATGAAAGAGTTATGGATTTTACAAGGTGAGGAGGAAAAAACGAAAAGGCTAAAATAAATTTGGCCTGGTCCTTAAGGTTAAAATGGGCTTGGTCCATAAGGGGTTAAACTCCATTTAGTGTGGTCCAGGCTCCAGGGCATCTAAAATGGTGGATCCACATATGAGGACATGGGGCAAGGAATCCTTGGTAGGCAGGATGACCCTTAATTACATGCAGCATGCAGCCTATCAGCAACCAGCCATCCCTGTGATGTCAAAGCCCTATATAATTGGCAGCTATCGTGCCAGAAATCACTTCAGCCTTTTATTGCAGAGAGAGAAATGGAGAGACAGCAGTGTGTGTTGCACAGAAAAGCATTTTTACAGCAGTTATTCACCTACCAGTCACATCAGAGTTCTGTTGCAGAGAGAGACAGAGAGCAGTGTGTTGCACAGAAAAGCTTTTTTACAGCAGCGATTCACCTCAATCCCAAATCCAGCCTAGAAGTACTGATAGGGAAGGGAGTGAGATTGAGAGAGAAAGTGAAATTTTGAGTGTAGTACACAGCGACTGTGTACTACAAACAAATGAAAAGCTAATAGTAGCCAGACAGTTAGGGTGAGCAGAGCACTAAAAGCATATTGTCCTCTATTTAGTGTAACCTGTGTGTACACCTAAGTGGTGTACCATTTTGTTACTGTTAAAGTCTTAAGGGCCTAGATACTGTGAAAGGCCAGGCAAAAGTACACACCTGCTGGTGTTGTAGACAAATACTGTTTTAAACGTACAGGAGAGCATTGTCCTCCCCTCATATATGCACAAAATATGTCAGGCAGAGAAGTGGCAGGATATGCACAGAGGAGTGGCAGAGGCCTAAATTCATCAGGCAGAAGTCACAGCAGACTGGGGGCAAGTGGCAGCAGGAGTTGCAGCGAGAGGCCTGAGCTCTTGGTATCAGCAAGGGGTCGTGTCTCTACCAGCAACCCATCTGCCATCATCGATTGGTTAACACTGTTACCCACTTCATCGCAAGTGACATCTGACACCCCAGACAACAGTCGGTGGGTTCCTCAGACACAACCCTCGGTTGTCATGGCCCAGTAGCAGTCCCTGTCCTCCCATTGCCTCTGTCGTATGCTGTTCCCTATTCCACTGAAGTATCTTATGCTGTGGGTTCAGCTCTACTATTTAGTGAGGAAGATCTACTAGAGGACAGTCAGAAGCTACTGCCCAGCCAAAAAGTGGAGGAGACTTCTGCCTCTTCCTCCGCTAGGCGGTCTATTAGTGAGGAGGAGAGTGGCGTGGGAAGATGTGTTGCGAGCGTTCAAGGTCCTAAAGCAGACACTGTTGGGGAACCTGAGGAGGACATCAGTGATGTGCAGACATAACTCGATGATGATGAAGCCGACTGCACTTGGGAGCCGATGCAGAAAGGGCTTCATCAGGAGAAGAGGGTTGCAGGTTGCCCGTGAGGCAGCAGCTGAGCAAGCAAGGCGGTAGCATGGTTTGCAGTCAGCATGGCGCAAAAGTGGAAAGTCTGGAGCCAAACGTGCCCGGGGTAGATCACCTGCTTTGCAGCAGCCTACCTTCCAGGGAGGTAGTGGAACAAGGGTTCCTTGAGTTGGCAGCAGTAGCAGTCAATCAGTGCAGACTGTTGGTGAGAAAATCAGCTATTCGGTGGTGTGGCAATTTTCCATCAAGCATCCGGAGGATGTTAACCAAATGTTGGCAACACGACCCTGTGTCAACATATGCGGTGTCACCATAAAGCGGCCTGGGAGAACCGTGGCTCCGATGACGTGGTTCAGCCTGCTGCATTACCCAGTGGAACGCCGCTCCCTGTTTCAGCCAGCCAAGGCTCCACCATCTCAGCCGAAGGGAGCTGTGTGTCATACCCTCCTTCTGTCACTCCAGATGCTCCTGCTCCTCCTACTTTGAGTCAGTCATTCTGCCAGCAATCCATCGGTGAAGCCATGTCCAAGAGATAACAGTATGCGCCCACTCATCCAATGGCGCAGAAGATGAATATGCTCCTGTCCAATTTGCTGGTGCTGCAGTCCCTCCCTTTTCAAGTGGTGGATCTGCACCTTTCAGAGAACTGATGGCTTATGCTGAGCTGAGGTGGAGGGTACAAAGCCGTCAATTATTTGCGAAGAAGACAGTACCAGCCCTGCACAATTTTGGGAAACAGAAGGTGGGCCGGTCCTTTAGCCTGTCAGTGTGCACCAAAGTGCACGGCAGGGCCGACGTGTGGAGCTGTTACTACGGTCAGGGACAAAACATGTCCTTTACGGCACACTGGGTATGTGTGGTTCCAGCAACTTGGACAGGTCACGCCACTTCCGCCTCCACGCTCTCAGGTCATTGCTCCTTCGACAGTGTGCGACTCCACCTCCTCATCCTCCACCATGTCCTCAACCTCCACTGCACGGACAAGTCTCAGTGCCCCTCCAGCATACCATGTCTGCTGGGCACGGCAGTGTCACGCTGTTCTTCACATGGTTCGCCTTGGCGAACGGAATCACACAGGGGAGGAACTGCTAAAAGTCATTCATCAAGAAATCGAATCATAGCTTACTCCACGAAAACTGGAAATGGGAATCATGGTGACCGGCAACAGGAAGAACATCTTGTGTGCGCTGCAACAAGGAAGCCTGAGACATGCGCCCTGCATGGCACACGTGTTCAACCTGGTTGTCAAGGATTTCCTGAAGTGTGCCCCCCATCAGCAAGACATCCTAACAATCGGAAGGAAACTTTGCATGCACTTCAGCCACTCATACACTGCAAAGCACACCCTCCTTGAGCTGCAGCATCACAACGGCATCCCCCAACATAGTTTGATTTGCGACGTTTTCACACGTTGGAATTCCACCCTCCATAGGTTGGACCAACTAAACAAACAGAGAAAAGCCCTCACCGATTTCTTGATGATCCAAGCGTATAGGAGGACTCCCCTGTGTAACTTCAATGTCAACCAGTGGCAGCTCATATGTGACACCTGCCGTTTGCTCAAGCCCTTCGAGGAAGCCACGTTATTAGTCAGTCGCCAGGCTTATGGGATGAACAACATCATTCCACTGCTTCATCTACTACAACACGTGTTGGAAACAATAGCTGGTCAGTGCACTGGAGACATGGTGCTTAAATCTCACGGCCTCATGAGCCCTCTGGGGGCTTAACTGGAGGAGGAGGGGGGAGGGACACAGAGGAGCACAGTTTAGGTATTTCTAGTCATCTGACAGGAGAGGAGGAGCAGTAGCAGCTACAGGCTTATGAGGAAGGCGACACAGAGGACCCAGACACACTGTGGAAGTATGCAGTGGAGATGGAAGTCACTTGCACAAATGGCACAATGTATGCTCACATGCTTGAATAGTGACCAGCGAATTGTCACCATTCAGCAGAAGGATGACTTCTGGCTCTCCACCTTGTTGGACCCTCGCTACCGGCACAAAATGGGGGCTTTTTTTACACCCACTTAGAGGGAGGACAAACTGACCTACTACAGAGACATCCTACGTAGTCAGTTGTCGATGCCTATCTGCGCCATCATCCATCCTCTCGCAGGTCTTACTCGGGGGGGGGGTCCTCTGCGCTCATCTTCCACTAGCATAGCTGTTGGGGAGGGGTGGGGTGGCAGGAGCAGTACCAGCTCCATCAGCAGTAGCCTGACCATGCCAACACACCTTGAAGATTCGATGGCCTTCTGGGCAGCCAAACATGATTTGTGGCACAACTAGCAGAGTTTGCCCTGGAAAAGCTGACCTGCCCGGCCAGTAGTGTGCCAACAGAGCGGGTGTTTAGTGCGGCGAGGGCCATAGTAACCCCCAGGAGAACTTGTCTCTCCATGAAAAATGTGGAGAGACTGACCTTTGTCAAGATGAATCAGGCATGGATCAGCCAGGATTTCCACCCACCAATGCCTGATGCCTCAGAGTAGATTGACCATGGTGCCACACCAACACTTCAACATGGACAGCACAAAACATATTTAAGGCGCTGCTCCCCAGTTACAAATATTCCTCCGCATCAGACCAGAAGTAAGTATTGAGGATATGCATTACTTAAAGGGGTACTCCGGTGAAAACCTTTTTTCTTTTAAATCAACTGGTGCCAGAAAGTTAAACAGATTTGTAAATTACTTCTATTAAAAAAATCTTTATCCTTCCTGTACTTATTAGCTGCTGAATACTACAGAGGAAATTATTTTCTTTTTGGAATTCTCTCTGATGACATCACGAGCACAGTGCTCTTTGCTGACGTCATTATAAAAATGATAACGCTTTATTTATTGTTGTCCTTAGTGGGATTTGAACCCAAGGCCCCAGCACTGCAAGGCAGCAGTGCTAATCACTGAGCCACAATGCTGCCCTTAGCATACATCTGCTATGCACGGTTGCTAAAATGGACAGAGATGTCAGCAGAGAGCACTGTGCTCGTGATGTCATCAGAGAGAATTCCAAAAATAAAGGAATTACCACTGTAGTATTCAGCAGCTAATAAATACTGGAAGGATTAAGATTTTTTAATAGAAGTAATTTATAAATATGTTTAACTTTCTGCCACCAGTTGATTTAAAGAAAAAAAAGTTTTCACCGGAGTACCCCTTTAACCCCTTAACCCCTTAAGGACACAGCCCATTTTCACCTCTAGGACGCAGCCCTTTTTTGCACATCTGACCACTGTCACTTTAAACATTAATAACTCTGGAATGCTTTTACTTATCAATCTGATTCCGAGATTGTTTTTTTGTGACATATTCTACTTTAACATAGTGGTACATTTTTGTGGTAACTTGCATCCTTTCTTGGTGAAAAATCCCAAAATTTGATGAAAAAATTGAAAATTTAGCATTTTTCTAACTTTGAAGCTCTCTGCTTGTAAGGAAAATGGATATTCCAAATATTTTTTTTTGTATTCACATATACAATATGTCTACTTTATATTTTCATCATAACATTGACAAGTGTTTACTTTTGGAAGACACCAGAGGGCTTCAAAGTTCAGCAGCAATTTTACAATTTTTCACAAAATTTTCAAACTCGCTATTTTTCATGGACCAGTTCAGGTTTGAAGTGGATTTGAAGGGTCTTCATATTAGAAATACCCCATAAATGACCCCATTACAAAAACTGCACCCCCCAAAGTATTCAAAATGACATTCAGTAAGTGTTTTAACCCTTTAGGTGTTTCACAGGAAAAGCAGCAAAGTGAAGGAGAAAATTCAAAATCTTCATTTTTTACACTTGCATGTTCTTGTAGACCCAATTTTTGAATTTTTACAAGGGGTGAAAGGATAAAATTTATACTTGAATTTGTAGCCCAATTTCTCTCGAGTAAGGACATACCTCATATGTCTATGTAAATTGTTCAGCGGGCGCAGTAGAGGGCTCAGAAGCGAAGGAGCGACAAGGGGATTTTGGAGAGTACGTTTTTCTGAAATGGTTTTTTGGGGGCATGTTGCATTTAGGAAGCCCCTATGGTGCCAAAACAGAAAAAAACCACATGGCATACCATTTTGGAAACTAGACCCCTTGAGGAACATAACAAGGAATTAAGTGAGCCTTAATACCCCACAGGTGTTTCATGACTTTTGCACATGTAAAAAAAAAAAAAAAAAAATTTCACTAAAATGTGTGTTTCCCCCCAAATTTCACATTTTTGCAAGGGTTAATAGCAGAAAATACCCCCCAAAATTTGTAACCCCATCTCTTCTGTGTATGGAGGTACCCCATAAGTTGACCTGAAGTGCATTACGGGCGAACTACAATGCTCAGAATAGAAGGAGTCGTATTTGGCTTTTTGAGAGCAAATTTTGCTCGGGGGGCATGTCGCATTTAGGAAGCCCCTATGGTGCCAGGGCAGCAAAAAAAAATGACATGGCATACCATTTTGGAAACTAGACTCCTTGAGGAACGTAACAAGGGATAAAGTGAACCTTAATACCCCACAGGTGTTTCACGACTTTTGCATATGTAAAAAAAAAAAATTTTTTTTTACCAAAAATGCTTGGTTTAGCAAAAATTTTACATTTTTAAAAAAGGTAATAGCCCCCAAAATTTGAAGCCCAATTTCTCCCGATTAAGAAAACACCCAATATGGGGATGAAAAGTGCTCTGCTGGCGCACTACAGGACTCAGAAGAGAAGGAGTCACATTTGGCTTTTTGGAAGCAAATTTTGCTCTGGGGGCATGCTGCATTTAGGAAGCACCTATGGTGCCAGGACAGAAAAAAAAAACCCACATGGCATACCATTTTGGAAACTAGACCCCTTGTGGAACGTAACAAGGGGTAAAGTGAACCTTAATACCCCACAGGTGTTTCACGACTTTTGCATATGTAAAAAAAAATTATTTTTTTTACACTAAAATGCTTGTTTTCCCCCAAATTTTACATTTTTACAAGGGATAATAGCAGAAAATACCCCCCAAAATTTGTAACCCCATCTCTTCTGAGTATGGAAATACCCAATAAGTGGACGTGAAGTGCACTGGGGGCAGACTACAATGCTCAGAAGAGAAGGAGCATCATTGAGCTTTTGGAGAGAGAATTTGGCCATGTGCATTTCCAAAGCCCCCCGTGGTGCCAGAACAGTGGACCCCCCCACATGTGACCCCATTTTTAAAACTACACCCCTCACGGAAGGTAATAAGGGGTGCAGGGAGAATTTACACCCCACTGGCATTTGACGGATCTTTGGAACAGTGGGCTGTGCAAATTAAAAAATTTATTTTTCATTTTCACAGACCCCTGTTTCAAAGATCTGTCAGACACCTGTGGGGTGTAAGTGCTCACTGTACCCCTTGTTACATTCCGTGAGGGGTGTAGTTTCCAAAATGGGGTCACATGTGGGAATTTATTGTTTTGCACTTACGTCAGAACCGCTGTAAAATCAGCCACCCCTGTGCAAATCACCAATTTAGACCTCAAATTTACATGGTGCACTCTCCCTTCTGAGCCTTGTTGTGCGTCCCCAGAACACTTTGCGCCCACATATGGGGTATCTCCATCCTCAGGAGAAATTGCGTTACAAATTTTGGAGGCTTTTTTTCTTTTACCGCTTGTGAAATTTTAAAGTATGGGGCAACACCAGTATGTTAGTGTACAAAGATGTTTTTTTTTTTACACTAACATGCTGGTGTAGACCCCAACTTTACCTTTTCATAAGGGGTAAAAGGAGAAAAAGCCCCCCAAAATTTGTTAGGCAATTTCTCCCGAGTACGGCGATACCCCATATGTGGCCCAAAACTGTTGCCCTGAAATACGACAGGGCTCCAAAGTGAGAGCGCCATGCGCATTTGAGGCTTAAATTAGGGATTTGCATAGGGGTGGACATAGGGGTATTGTACACCAGTGATTCTCAATCAGGGTGCATCCAGCTGTTGCTAAACTCCCAGCATGCTTGGACAGTCAATGGCTGTCCGGAAATGCTGGGAGTTTTTGTTTTGCAACAGCTGGATGCAGCTTTTCATTTTTATTGGGGGGGAAGGGGTGGTGGGGGGGGGCAGTGTACATGTGTATATGTAGTGTTTTACTCTTTATTTTATGTTAGTGTAGTGTAGTGTTTTTAGGTTACATTCACACTGACGGCGGATTACACGGAGTCTCCCGCTAGGAGTTTGAGCTGCGGCTGCTGCAGCTCAAACTTGAAGCGGGGAACTCACTGTAATCCGCCGCCAGTGTGAATATGACCTGTACATTCACATGGGAGGGGGGGGCAAAACTACAACTCCCAGCATGCACTGACAGTGCACCCCACAAAAATAGTGTTTTTTGGTTGCGCCATACATTTTATGACATAATGAGTGATGTCATTACAAAGGAAAACTGGTCGCGCAAAAAACAAGCCCTCATACTAGTCTGTGGATGAAAATATAAAAGAGTTATGATTTTTAGACGGCGAGGAGGAAAAAATGAAAACGTAAAAATAAAATTGTCCTTAAGGCCAAAATGGGCTGAGTCCTTAAGGGGTTAACATAAACTAAACTTTTACTATTATTCTTAGGATAAAATATATGTACCCAACATTTTTTGGAAATCAAACAAAAGGAAAAGTGTGCAAAAAACACCATGTGCCACCTACACCACCAAGTATTGATGTGATGCAAGGAAACAACATATGGTCCATTGTAACCGGTGGGGTAAAAACTTCCCCTGTAAGGCCCTACTCTCACATTATTTATTCCCTTCTTGGCAAGTGTTACACGTCCTAAAATGGGCGGCCCCACACAGGAACCTCTCCCTATTTCCTGCTACTGCCATTTCCCATGGTTTCTAAGTGGAAATAGAGAGAGTTTTCTGTGTGGGGCCACTCTTATTATGGTGAGTAACACTTGCTAATAAAGGAATTAATAGGGCAAGAGTAGGGCCTTACAGGGGAAGTTTTTACCTCCACCTGCTACAATGGACAATACATTGCTCCCTTTCACCTTATCAAGGAAAGTGTCACTCATCTTAAAAAGGGCCCACACCGGAACTAACCCCTATTTTCACCTAAAAACCCTGGGAAATGGCAGTATTTGCAGGTGGAAATAGGGAGAGGTTCCTGTGCGGGGCCGCCCTTTTTATGGCGAGTAACACTTGCCAAGAAGGGAATTAATAATGTAAGAGTGGGGCCTTATAGGAGAAGTTTTTACCCCCACTGGTTACAATGGACCATACGTTGTTCCTTTCCACCTTTCAGAGGTCTTTGCACCACATCAATACTTGGTGGTGTAGGTGCCACATGGTGTTTTTTGCACACCTTTCCTTTTGTTTGATTTAAAAAAAAATGGGGGTTCATATATTTTATCCTAAGCATATTATTAACATTAGGTTTTACATAATGCACATCCTAAATACTTACTTGGGCACACTAACACTTTTACAAAAGAGACCGTTTTTTTCTACCTAGCTGCCTTAGCTACTATTCTGATCCTGTCACCTGCCTGATGCCACACATCTGATGCCAAGTTCTCATTTTTTTCACCCACCTTTGTCATCGGGTACTGGTATTGCCACCCACCCCACCACTCTGTCACCAGGTCGCATTCAGGACTCCTGATGCTGCTGCCACATCCAGGCTGTCTTATTCTGCCACCATATGTTCCCCTCATTCTGATGCCAGCTCCAGGCTGTCTCATTCTGCCACCATATGTTCTCTTCATGCTGAAGCCAGCTCCAAGCTGCCGCAAGTTCCAGGCTGTGTCATTCAGCCACTATATGCTGCCGCAAACTCCAGGCTGTGTCATTTAGCCACTATGTCGTCTCGTCATGCTGTCGCCAATTTCAGGCTGTGCCATTCAGCCACTATATGTTCTCCTCATGCTTCCGCCATCTCCAGGCTGTGTCATTCTGCCACTAAATTGTCTTCTCATGCTGCTTGTACATTACTTAAAATTTTTTAAGGTAGCACTAGCTACCATACATCTTCAATTAAAATGTGAAAATCCATCTTTTTATCTTAGAGATTGTGAGGCCCTATGGTCTCCTCATGCTGCTGCCAACTCCAGGCCATGTCTTTTAACCACTATATGGTCTCCTCATGCTGCTGCCAGCTCCAAGCTGTGTCTGTCAGCCACTATATGGTTTCCTCATGCTGCTGGGACATTACCTAAATATTTTTAAGTTAGCACTAGCTGCCATAAATCTTCAATTTAAATTTGAAAATTCATCTTTTAATCTTAGGGATTGTGAAGCCCTATTGTCTCCTCATGCTGTCGCCACCTCCGGGCTGTGTCATTCAGCCACTATATGGTCTCCTCATGCTGCTGGGACATTACCTAAACATTTTTATGGTAGCACTAGCTACCATAAATCTTCAATTTAAATTTGATAATTCATCTTTTTATCTTCGGGATTGTGAGGCCCTATGGTCTCCTCATTCTGCCACCAACTCCAGGCTGTGTCATTCAGCCACCATATGGTCTCCTCTTGCTGCCGCCAATTCCAGGCTGTGTCATTCTGCCAGATTATGGTCTCCTCATGCTGCTGCCACCTCTAGGCTCATTATGCCACCATGTGACATGTGACTCCTTGTTGGATTTGGTCTTTGTAACCACACATTTTATTATTAAATCTTAAATTTTAATTTTAATTTAAGTTTCAAAAAATCGATAGAGCAAGAACAATGAACCATAACCGATTAAATGAAACCTTCACACTTTCACAGTCAGGAGGGGCACTGAGAGGCAGGGGCTGATACAGGTGGTATCTTGCCTGGTGGAGGACCACCAGCTTAATGCTCAACAGAATGGCTACTGAAAAATCTGAAATAAATTAAAATTAAATTAAATAAAAATTACATAACAATTATCTTTATTCTCCTCCATTTTGACGCCATATGTTCCACCTGCTGCCATATTCAGACACTCTGCGGCAGTGATTCTAATAGCGATGCCTGTAATCTGCATGTCAAACTGAATAAGTGTATTATTTCACTAACACAGCACACTCCCTATGTGTTTTAGGACAAGGCAAAGTGTTCTACACCCCTATTGAGGCTATATGGTCTCCTCATGCTTCAGCCACCTCCACGCTGTGTCATTCAACCACTGTATGTTCTCCTCATGCTGTCGCCACGTGCACGCTGTGTCATTCAGCCACTATATGATCTCCTCATACTGATGCCACCTCCAGGCTCTTTCATTGTGCCGCTCAGCGACAGTGATTTTAATAGCGAAGTCTCTGATCTGCATGTCATACTGAATAACAGTATTATTTCACTAATCCAGCACACACCCTATGCGTGTTACAGCAAGATAAAGTGTTCTACACCCCTATTGAGGCTTTCTATAGGCCTGAAATAGTTTTTAATAGCGATTTGCCGCAAATAAATTAGGGACAAACTAATTTTTTCAGAAAATTCACTAATCTATAGATAGGATGTTTGCATCGGGTGTCAGGAGTGACACCGGGGGCGATCTGTCTACTAGTACAGGTAATACAGCTCCCATCATGGAACAGTCTGTTCCATGCTGGGAGTATTAGTACTACCTAAAACATTTTAAAAAATTAGAAAAAAGTGAAACACACACACACTTTATTTAACACAATATTAAACGGTTATCCACCTTAAGGTTATTTTAGTACGTACCTGACAGGCAGTAATGGACATGCTTAGGAAGGATATGCGCTTGTCTTGGGGCTAAATGGCCATGTTGTGAGATTACCATAACACTGTGGCTAGTTTTTTGCGAACTAGTATTTCCTGTTTGGCTTTTCTTTTTTTGACTACAAATCTAACAATTCCATCTTCCTCCCTCCCGCACATCAGCCGCTCCCCCCATTGAAACATAAATGAGCTGCATCCATTCAAATCAGTGTGGTTTTCAATCATATTGATCTCTCTCCCACCAAGCAATCCCTCCACCCATCAGCTGACTAGTGAGTTAGGTCTCGTCCGCATTGCAAGCTGGGAAAAATGGTGAGACAACAGTCCTTTTGTATGCTGATAAAAATAAAAATTGGAGTGAAAATCACAGAAGAATTGTGAGAAAACCGTCACACACAGGTACAGACACTATATTATGAAGTACACTAACTATACAGCCCCTGTAGCATAGTCAAATAAAAACAATTATTGGAATACCCTTTTAAAATATATTACTAATAACAATTTTTGAAAAATTTATTATAAAAAATATATTGTTTTTACATTTAAATGGCCCCGTCTACATTTTTAGGTCCCTGCCTACACACATGAATTGATCCCTGTTTAAAAATATACATTAACATTTTTTTTTTTGTCTTTCAATTTTCGGGAGCGGGCAGGGACCAGAAAATTTGAAATATGAATGAGGAGTGCATTTCATAATTTTTTTTCTAGTTTTTGTTCTAAATCATAATATTTTTTTTATTTTCACTTTACCTTTTTATTTAATTTTTCAGGCATTTAGATGTGCTGCCATGAATTATTGCTGGGGTCAGAGACAAGACGAGGACAGGGACATCAGTAATATGTATAATACAGTAGGCAAACAAAGGCTGAGTTTCCCTAATTTACCAAAAATCTATAAATTTACAGAGGTCTTCTATCAGAAATCAAAGATTCTGCAAATTGTAATTTATGGAGGCAGATGGCCGGGACAATAATGTATGTATGTAGAAAAACGACGGTGTGTGAGATGTACTCTATCTGTTGTAGTGACCGAGAACTTTAGTCTAGGTATAATCTCCTGTATACCCGATTAAACATAAGTACATAAAGATAATGGGAAGTGTATGTATGTATGTATTTAATGTAATTGTGAAGGACAATGTCATTGTAATTATAAAGTATGAACTGGTTTTAACCCCTTAAGGACCAATACAAGTAAACATGTACGCCCCTAAAAGACCAGGCCTGTTTTTTCAAATCGGGGATGTCTGTCTTTATTAGAGAATAACTCTGGTAACGGTTTGCCAATCATGATAATTCTGACACAGTTTTTTTGTCACAAGTTGTCCTTCATGTACATAATGTACATAGTAAAAGTAAGCCAACATCATTTGTAGTTTTTTTTACAATGCAAAAAATCATGAAATTTAAAAAAAAAAAGTTTTTTTGCTATTTTAACACTAATAGGTTGCATATATTTATACTTACTGACCAAATAGTTTATGAAACTTATATTTTCAGATGTCTACTTTATTTTCACAGCATTTTTTCTGATTTTAATTAACATTTAAAATTAATTAGAAGCCTAACAATTTAACTTGAAATTTTGAAAATTTGAAAAGTACATCTTTTTTTTTATGTGCTATGCCAGGTTTGCAGAAATTTGAAGGTGGTAGAACATAGGAACACCCCCCCCCCCTAAATGACCCCATTTTAAAAACTAGACCCCTCAAGGTATTCGCTAGGGGGTACAGTGAGTATTTTAACACCATAGATTTTTGGCAGGAATTATTACAAAGTGAATGTTAAAAATTTGAAATTTGCATTCTTTCACAAATGCATCATTTGTGGGGTATATTTTTTGTACATCACTTCTGATATTGCAAGAAATGCACCCTATATTGTATTAAGCTGCTTGGCTCGAGTTTGGAAAGTTTTAGCTGCCAGAACCATATAGAACCCCCCACAAGTGACCCATTTTGGAAACTACACCCACTAAAGTATTCATCTAGACCAAAAGTGAGTACTTTGAGTCCTTTTTGTGTGGCTGACATTTATACAAATTCAGTGGAAAAATGAAAATTTTCTTTTTTTTTCCACAAATGCATTATTTTTGGGACATATTTTTTGTACATTGCATCTGAAAAGTAAAAAATGCGCCCTATATTTTATTACGCTGTTCATCCCGTGTTCGGTAATACCCCCGCTTAGACCATATTTGGTTGCATTGCCACATGGTGTGACCCAAAAGGAGTGGATATCAGTATACAAATTATAGGCTGCACTTCATCTTGCAAAGCATTCCAGCTGTCAGAACAACTGCACCCCCAGATGTGACCCCATTTTCAAAACTACACCCCCTAAAGTATTCACCTAGAGCAAAAGTGAGTACGTTGAGCCCTTATTGTGTGGCTAGAATTATTTCAAAGTCAGTGGGAAAAATAGCAATTAGCTTTTTTTTCCCCTCAAATTCTTTATTTGTGGGACATAATTTTGGTACATCGCTTTTAAAATGGAGGAAATGTGCCCATATTTTATCACCCTGTTCGTACCGGGCTGTGAAGTACCCCTACTTAGGCCATATCTGGTTGCTTGACCACCTGGTAGGACCAAAAAGGAGAGGAGCCCCCTTTGGCTTTCAGGGCATCATTATATGAATAGTCCTCATTCATATTGTATTTCTGCAGTATAGGTGTTCGTTGTCATGTCAAAAAAGGGATGCCAATGTATACTGTAGAAGTCTCATTCAGAAATGAATGGAGCTGCTACAGTATACGTCAGCATCACTCTTTTTGAAACATCACTCATTTTTTAAACAAAAAACTATTCCTCTAAAACCATCATGGCTTCAAAAGACAAACTAGTGAAATTAGACAGAAAAGATTTTTTTATAACACAAACTTCACCATCAAACAGCGAAAACCAAACCCGCCTAGTCCTCCCATTCAACCAAGATTACAAAAAAACTGAGACGGATCTGCACTAGGAATTGGCATTTACTTCAGCAAGACAAAATCATTGGTTCCTCCTTACCCAATACATCACCCATTGTCTTTACGAGAGAACCGAACTTGAGCCTTCAAATAGCCCCTACTATACGTAATACAAGAGGAGCAAAAACAGACACATGGCTAACCTCCAGAGGCTTTTATAGATGTGGCATCTGTACATGTTGCAGAGCCACCAAATTCCCTAAAAAAATAGACAAAATTATCTCCACCTCCAATTCCTTTCAGTGGGAGATTAAACAATTCCTTACATGCAACTCTAAAGGGGTTATTTATATTCTCACATGTAGCTGCCAGAAACAATACATTGGCAGGACTAAACGCTTCCTTAAAATCCGTGTAGCGGAACATATTTATAACATAAAAAAAGAGTAGCGAAAAACACCCCTTGTCAGCCCACTTTCAGAAGTACCACAATTCGGACCCATCAGATTTCACCTTTTCAGCCATTTTGTCAGTTTAAAAGAATTGGAGGGGAAAAAACTTTGTCACACAAATGTCTAAAGCAGAATAAAACTGGAATTGTTCGGCTTTTTATAAGTAGCAATAAACATATCTCTTACTCATTTTATTTTTCTATACATTTTTTTTTTATTAAAATGTTTTTATATATTCTAGGCTCTATATGTCTCTAGTTTTATTCATTCTATTTATTTTTCCTATATATATGAATTTTATCCCCTTCTTATCTATTTCCATTTCCTTTTTTAAACCCTTAACACTAATACACATTTCCAGGCCACTGCTAGTCTTTGATCATAGTACTAACACTAAGAGCCAGCACCCCAATGTATTTTTTCATGCATGTCAGTAGTTTCACATCCACTTACCCATATTTCTAGTGTAAGTTACACCCTCTTTTATTCCAACAAATTATTATATGTCCATTCCCCGCTCATTGCTATTTTTGCACACATGTAACTTTACATAAGTAATTTTTTGAGTTGTAATATGTTTACCTAGAAATAAAGTTCCTTACATTTCGCTTATGCAATAAGTCATAAAATTGTAGCTATGCAAACTCTGCTTTATTTTCAAATAACAGTGGATTTCAACTATATTTAAACAGTATTCTGTAACCTATGCTATCTTTTTTTGTCACCCACATACATCAATTTCACCAACTCTTTATTACTATCCTATTTCTCTATTTCATTTTTTCCATTTTTTTTCTCTCTTTCTGTGTCTAAAAACTTTATTGGGGCTTATTAGCCCTAACACAATCCAGGTCTTGTTTTACCTTCACCTGAATGACGTTACCATTATGATGTTGTTTTACTTTCACCTGAATGAAGTTACCCTTATGACGTTGTAAAAAACAACCTTATATAAGGCTGAAACTTCCAGTCTTATCCATTCAGTCTTTTGCATTGTAACCATTGAAAAAGGGGACCCAGCTCCCTGAAACGCGTCTGGTTTGGACTGCTATAATCTGCACTTTGATCGGGACACCTATCGTGCTATCCTCACCTCTGAATCTGACCCCTGTGCCGTCGGGGCAAAGAAGCACTTCACAGTGCTGCAACACGCTGTTAAACTCATCTTCAACACCAGGACCCCTCTCTCACCTGCTCCCGTGCTACCGAGACTGAGAGGCATCCAGGACATCACCACCACCAGACACTGTGCGTCTCTCTTACATCTTCCCGTGTCGTCGGGTCAAAGGGGACGTACCACAAATACATCTGCAAACGCTACTGTATGCCAGCAATCGTCCTCCGTCAGGAGCCGGTAAGAGGCACTAAGTGCCTGATCTTCTAACTTTGTTCCTTATTTACCCAGTCTCTGTGCTGTCAGAGATAGAGGATTATTGTTCTATTTGAATCAGCGCTAATAAACGCATAAACAATTACAGTGGGCCTTTACTCAGGAGCCTCCAGCGCTCCCAAAACTGCTATTTGACCCTGTTAATCTACTAGCCCGAATATATTCCATTCTATTAAATCCAAGACTTTTTAGCAATCTATTTCCCGCAACAGTGCAAATTTTATGTATCTTTTATGTACAATACATGTCTTAATATTCTTTTAATATATTTTGTTCAGTCTGTGGCAAGGGCCCTGCCCAATTTATAGAACATCATTGAGACTATTATTCAATGAATACAATTTATCTATTTACATTTTAGACACTTCTTATTCCTTCAATTTTTCCTGCTTCCCATATACCTAGTAGGACTGCATCTCTTTCTGTTTTACTAAATATTCTTTTGGCACAAGGGTAGGTGCAACGCAGTATCCTCGGTTTAGGCTTTCTTACTACTATATTTGTGTTGAGCTCCCCACATTTTTTTTATATTTGGGAACTGTGATTGGCCAGATGGTTCCAGACAATCACAGCTATCTGTGACACAACTATGAATAATAGGTATATACATATATATATATATATATATATATATATATATATATATATACGGCATATACTCATACTACAGTGGGACCAGAGAAGAGCGTCATCTATACATTATACAGGACAATCACATCAGGTGTCAGGAGTGACACCGCTGTGATCTTTCCTTACCTGAAGGTACTACTGCTCCCAACATGAAGCACACTCTGCTCCATGCTAGGAGCTGTAGTACCTGCATTAATAGACAGAAGTGACACCCACTGCGAACTATTAATGCAGGTGCTACAGCTCCCAGCATGGAGTAGAGTGTGCTCCATGTTGGGAGCAGTAGTACCTACAGTTGAGGACAGATCCCAGTGGGTGTCACTCCTGACACCCAATGCGATCATCCTATCTATTGCAGAGATGCGAGAAAGCTGCCCGCATTTATACATTATACAGGACGATCGCAGCAGGTGTCAGGAGTGACACCCGGGTGATCTGTCTATTAGCACAGGTACTACTCCCATCATGGAACAGTCTGTTCCATGCTGGGAGTAGTATTACTACCTAAAAA
This sequence comes from Hyla sarda, assembly GCF_029499605.1. Taxonomy (NCBI): domain Eukaryota; kingdom Metazoa; phylum Chordata; class Amphibia; order Anura; family Hylidae; genus Hyla; species Hyla sarda. The sequence continues at coordinate 326,531,399 of NC_079189.1, forward strand.
ATGTACAAAATAGAGAAAAAAGTGAAACACACACATACACTTTATTAAACACATTATTAAAATACATTACTTTTACCGTGAATTTGCCATGAATTTATTTGGATCAAATCAAATTTTGGGGAAAAATCGGCCGAATCGAATTTTTCAAAAAATGTGCTCATCTCTAATGATGATCATGTGACAGGAGTGGGAGGATTTTGAGTTACATGTCCCCTGCAGAGAATGGATCTCAGGTACATGAATATTTATAAAGGGTCAAGCCAGGCAGGCAGAAAAAGTGTACCAAGGGGCTGGGAATGTCCCCAATGCATCTTCGCTCATAGTAGCTATCTTTCTTCTTTTCTTCTACTTTCGACCCAGGCCACCATGATGACTTCCAACTGTACCTCAACTAAAGTTTACTTCCCCCATGTCTTTGAGTTCTCACCCTCAGTACTAGCTCTACACTCAGCCCCAAATATAACACTGCCTCACACTCCACTCCTAAATATAAAACTGCCAAATGCTGTGACTTCAATATATAGCTCTGTCATGTAATGTGTCCAACAATATATAACTGTCATATATAAATATGAAACTGCCATATGCTTATGTGAGAGTTTTAAACATAATGCCACGGCACCGAGTTGATGGTAAAGTATGATTTAACTATCTGGCAGGCAGTTGCAGAGAATAGTTAGTGCAGAGGCAGGAAGAGGAGATGGGAAGGGTGGGGGAGAGTATATTTAAAACGGGCTGAGAGAAGAGTGAGGGGGATGATAAAACATCAGTGCAGGGAAAGGTAGAGGGCATGGCAGTGCTGAAGTGTAGGTAGGACGAACAGTCTATCACTGCTGATTACTTTAGAAGACTGGGAAAGCTGGATGGCATGCAATATGTCTTCTGAATAGCTCCAATGTGGCTGCTTTATTACAGATATTCTCTTCAGGAAACTGGGAAAGCTGGGGAAGTACTGTGAGCACTGCAATGTGTATTGCGTGTCACCCAGCAATCCCAGTATCTTGAAAAATTCCAAAATGGCTGCCTTACCAGGCAAATATTCTCTTCAGCAGACTAGGAACACTAGGTGGCATCCAGAACACAGTGCAGGGCTAACAGTTCTCCCCAAGCTTTCCCAGTCTCCTAAATCAGCCATATATATTATTGTTGCAGCTATAAATAGCATTGTTGCCCAGGCAATGGAAGGTACTTAGCTAATAATCTAAATATATAAAAGTCAAAGTATATGCATGTGTATATGTATTTATGTCTGTTTCAGCATAATTCCTGAACGTCTGGAGATTTTTTTTATTAAACGTGGTACACATGTTTCTTGTATGTCAAATAAAATTAAAGCACAGTCTAAGGATGTCCCAATACTGGCAATCTCTGCAGACTGAGAGTAAAACAACAGAGTCCGGAAACCTATAGGTAAACTGACAGCTGTTTCACCTGCACTAATTACCTAAACCTTATTACAGTGAGATATAACATACTCTGATTGGTGCCTCCATTTAGAAATACAAGAGGTATCAAGGTCGGTTGCTATTATGCTTATGCCTTTGCATAATCATGCTTTACCGTGGCATTGGTCTGGCGGCAAGATGTTTAATTTACCAACATCATGGTAAAGTAGGATTTAACTGTCCGGTAGGCAGATGCAGAGAATAGTTAGTGCAAAGGCAAACAGATAGGATAGGTGGTGCAGGAAGAGAAGATTTAATGCAGCCTGAGAGAAAATTGAGGGTATAAAGGTGAGAAGACATCGTACAGGGATAGGGAGAGGGCATGGCAGCACTGCTACAGTGATGAGTGCAGGGAGGACAAGCAATCTACCACTGCTGGGGCTCTTCTCTCAATAAGGTTTAGATAGGAGACCAGGCAATACTGGGTACTTAGCAGTCCAGTTGGTTAAAAAAAAGTTTCCTAGGGAGACTAAAAAAATGGTAGAAAAAAAATAATAAAAATTTTAATCACCAGCTCCAATTCCTATATTTTTATTAAAACCTAAAAAAAAGAATTTGATGTCACCAAATGTGAACATGTACAAACATAAAATATAATAAAATGTAACGTTATTGATTGAGGGTAATCAGTGTAAACACAAAAGATACCAAATGCCATGACTCTTATTAGGTGGGAAGAAAAACACAAAAACACAAACATGAAAATTGTCTGCACCTTTAAGGGGTTAAAGCGTGTTATTTAACAGCAGGTATACTGCATAAACTTTATTTTATACTTTTGTATAATTAACGTTCTCCATCTGACATAATTTACATGTAAAGCTGATTTGCTGCAGTAAGCATGTGTAGTATGTGTTACGCCGAGCGCTCCGGGTCCCCGCTCCTCCCCGGAGCGCTCGCTTCACTCTCTCCGCTGCAGCGCTCCGGTCACGTCCTCTGACCCGGGGCGCTGCGATCCCGCTGCCAGCCGGGATGCGATTCGCGATGCGGGTAACGCCCGCTCGCGATGCGCACCCCGGCTCCCCTACCTGACTCGCTCCCCGTCTGTTCTGTCCCGGCGCGCGCGGCCCCGCTCCCTAGGGCGCGCGCGCGCCGGGTCTCTGCGATTTAAAGGGCCACTGCGCCGCTGATTGGCGCAGTGGTTCCAATTAGGGTAATCACCTGTGCACTTCCCTATATTACCTCACTTCCCTTGCACTCCCTTGCCGGATCTTGTTGCCTTAGTGCCAGTGAAAGCGTTCCTTGTGTGTTCCTTGCCTGTGTTTCCAGACCTTCTGCCGTTGCCCCTGACTACGATCCTTGCTGCCTGCCCCGACCTTCTGCTACGTCCGACCTTGCTTCTGCCTACTCCCTTGTACCGCGCCTATCTTCAGCAGCCAGAGAGGTGAGCCGTTGCTAGTGGATACGACCTGGTCACTACCGCCGCAGCAAGACCATCCCGCTTTGCGGCGGGCTCTGGTGAAAACCAGTAGTGGCTTAGAACCGGTCCACTAGCACGGTCCACGCCAATCCCTCTCTGGCACAGAGGATCCACTACCTGCCAGCCGGCATCGTGACAGTAGATCCGGCCATGGATCCCGCTGAAGTTCCTCTGCCAGTTGTCGCTGACCTCACCACGGTGGTCGCCCAGCAGTCACAACAGATAGCGCAACAAGGCCAACAGCTGTCTCAACTGACCGTTATGCTACAACAGTTACTACCACAGCTTCAGCAGTCATCTCCTCCGCCAGCTCCTGCACCTCCTCCGCAGCGAGTGGCCGCTCCTGGGATACGCTTATCCTTGCCGGATAAATTTGATGGGGACTCTAAGTTTTGCCGTGGCTTTCTTTCCCAATGTTCCCTGCATCTGGAGATGATGTCGGACCTGTTTCCCACTGAAAGGTCTAAGGTGGCTTTCGTAGTCAGTCTTCTGTCCGGAAAAGCCCTGTCATGGGCCACACCGCTCTGGGACCGCAATGACCCCGTCACTGCCTCTGTACACTCCTTCTTCTCGGAAATCCGAAGTGTCTTTGAGGAACCTGCCCGAGCCTCTTCTGCTGAGACTGCCCTGTTGAACCTGGTCCAGGGTAATTCTTCCGTTGGCGAGTATGCCGTACAATTCCGTACACTTGCTTCAGAATTGTCCTGGAATAATGAGGCCCTCTGCGCGACCTTCAAAAAAGGCCTATCCAGCAACATTAAAGATGTTCTGGCCGCACGAGAAATCCCTGCTAATCTACATGAACTCATTCACCTAGCCACTCGCATTGACATGCGTTTTTCTGAAAGGCGCCAGGAACTCCGCCAAGATATGGACTCTGTTCGCACGAGGCGTTTCGTCTCCTTGGCTCCTCTCTCCTCTGGTCCCCTGCAATCTGTTCCTGTGCCTCCCGCCGTGGAGGCTATGCAGGTCGACCGGTCTCGCCTGACACCTCAAGAGAGGACACGACGCCGTATGGAGAACCTCTGCCTGTACTGTGCTAGTACCGAACACTTCCTGAGGGATTGTCCTATCCGTCCTCCCCGCCTGGAAAGACGTACGCTGACTCCGCACAAAGGTGAGACAGTCCTTGATGTCTACTCTGCTTCTCCACGTCTTACTGTGCCTGTGCGGATGTCTGCCTCTGCCTTCTCCTTCCCTGCTGTGGCCTTCTTGGACTCTGGATCTGCAGGAAATTTTATTTTGGCCTCTCTCGTCAACAGGTTCAACATCCCGGTGACCAGTCTCGCCAGACCCCTCTACATCAATTGTGTAAATAATGAAAGATTGGACTGTACCATACGTTTCCGCACGGAGCCCCTTCTTATGAGCATCGGATCTCATCATGAGAGGATTGAACTTTTGGTCCTCCCCAATTGCACCTCGGAAATTCTCCTTGGACTTCCCTGGCTTCAACTTCATTCCCCTACCCTGGATTGGTCCACTGGGGAGATCAAGAGTTGGGGGTCCTCTTGTTCCAAGAACTGTCTAAAACCGGTTCCCAGTAACCCTTGCCGTAACTCTGTGGTTCCTCCAGTAACCGGTCTCCCTAAGGCCTATATGGACTTCGCGGATGTTTTCTGCAAAAAACAAGCTGAGACACTACCTCCTCACAGGCCTTATGATTGCCCTATCGACCTCCTCCCGGGCACTACTCCACCCCGGGGCAGAATTTATCCTCTCTCTGCCCCAGAGACTCTTGCCATGTCTGAATACGTCCAGGAAAATTTAAAAAAGGGCTTTATCCGTAAATCCTCCTCTCCTGCCGGAGCCGGATTTTTCTTTGTGTCCAAAAAAGATGGCTCCCTACGTCCTTGCATTGACTACCGCGGTCTTAATAAAATCACGGTTAAGAACCGCTACCCCTTACCCCTCATCTCTGAACTCTTTGATCGCCTCCAAGGTGCCCACATCTTCACTAAATTGGACTTAAGAGGCGCCTATAACCTCATCCGCATCAGAGAGGGGGACGAGTGGAAAACGGCATTTAACACCAGAGATGGACACTTTGAGTATCTGGTCATGCCCTTTGGACTGTGCAACGCCCCTGCCGTCTTCCAAGACTTTGTCAATGAAATTTTTCGTGATCTGTTATACTCCTGTGTTGTTGTATATCTGGACGATATCCTAATTTTTTCTGCCAATCTAGAAGAACACCGCCAGCATGTCCGTATGGTTCTTCAGAGACTTCGTGACAACCAACTCTATGCCAAAATTGAGAAATGTCTGTTTGAATGCCAATCTCTTCCTTTTCTAGGATATTTGGTCTCTGGCCAGGGACTACAGATGGATCCAGACAAACTCTCTGCCGTCTTAGATTGGCCACGCCCCTCCGGACTCCGTGCTATCCAACGCTTTTTGGGGTTCGCCAATTATTACAGGCAATTTATTCCACATTTTTCTACCATTGTGGCTCCTATCGTGGCTTTAACCAAAAAAAGTGCTGATCCCAAGTCCTGGCCTCCTCAAGCAGAAGACGCCTTTAAACGACTCAAGTCTGCCTTTTCTTCGGCTCCCGTCCTCTCCAGACCTGACCCTTCCAAACCCTTCCTATTGGAGGTTGATGCCTCCTCAGTGGGAGCTGGAGCTGTTCTTCTACAAAAAAATTCTTCCGGGCATGCTGTCACTTGTGGTTTTTTCTCTAGGACCTTCTCTCCAGCGGAGAGGAACTACTCCATCGGGGATCGAGAGCTTCTAGCCATTAAATTAGCACTTGAGGAATGGAGGCATCTGCTGGAGGGATCAAGTTCTCCTGTTATTATCTACACCGACCACAAGAACCTCTCCTACCTCCAGTCTGCCCAACGGCTGAATCCTCGCCAGGCCCGGTGGTCTCTGTTCTTTGCCCGATTTAATTTTGAGATTCACTTTCGTCCTGCCGATAAGAACATTAGGGCCGATGCTCTCTCTCGTTCCTCGGATGCCTCAGAAGTTGATCTCCCTCCGCAACACATCATTCCACCTGACTGCCTGATCTCCACTTCTCCTGCCTCCATCAGGCAGACTCCTCCAGGGAAGACCTTTGTTTCTCCACGCCAACGCCTCGGAATCCTCAAATGGGGTCACTCCTCCCATCTCGCAGGTCATGCGGGCATCAAGAAATCTGTGCAACTCATCTCCCGCTTCTATTGGTGGCCGACTCTGGAGACGGATGTTGGGGACTTTGTGCGAGCCTGCACTATCTGTGCCCGGGATAAGACTCCTCGCCAGAAGCCCGCTGGTTTTCTTCATCCTCTGCCTGTCCCCGAACAGCCTTGGTCTCTGATTGGTATGGATTTTATTACTGATTTACCCCCTTCCCGTGGCAACACTGTTATTTGGGTGGTCGTTGATCGATTCTCCAAAATGGCACATTTCATCCCTCTTCCTGGTCTTCCTTCTGCGCCTCAGTTGGCTAAACAATTTTTTGTACACATTTTTCGTCTTCACGGGTTGCCTACGCAGATTGTCTCGGATAGAGGTGTCCAATTCGTGTCTAAATTCTGGAGGGCTCTCTGTAAACAACTCAAGATTAAATTAAATTTTTCCTCTGCATATCATCCCCAGTCCAATGGACAAGTAGAAAGAATTAACCAGATCTTGGGTGATTATTTGCGACATTTTGTTTCCTCCCGCCAGGATGACTGGGCAGATCTCCTTCCATGGGCCGAATTCTCGTATAACTTCAGGGTCTCTGAATCTTCCTCCAAATCCCCATTTTTCGTGGTGTACGGCCGTCACCCTCTTCCCCCCCTCCCTACCCCCTTGCCCTCTGGTCTGCCCGCTGTGGATGAAATTTCTCGTGACCTTTCCATTATATGGAGAGAGACCCAAAATTCTCTCTTACAGGCTTCTTCACGCATGAAGAGGTTCGCGGATAAGAAAAGAAGAGCTCCCCCCGTTTTTTCCCCTGGAGACAAGGTATGGCTCTCCGCTAAATATGTCCGCTTCCGTGTCCCTAGCTACAAGTTGGGACCACGCTATCTTGGTCCTTTCAAAATTTTGTGTCAAATTAATCCTGTCTCTTATAAACTTCTTCTTCCTCCTTCTCTTCGTATCCCTAATGCCTTTCACGTCTCTCTTCTCAAACCACTCATCCTCAACCGTTTTTCTCCCAAATCTGTTCCTCCCACTCCTGTTTCCGGCTCCTCGGACGTCTTCTCGGTCAAGGAAATTTTGGCTGCCAAAAAGGTCAGAGGGAAAAATTTTTTTTTAGTAGACTGGGAGGGTTGTGGTCCTGAAGAGAGATCCTGGGAACCTGAGGACAACATCCTTGACAAAAGTCTGCTCCTCAGGTTCTCAGGCTCCAAGAAGAGGGGGAGACCCAAGGGGGGGGTACTGTTACGCCGAGCGCTCCGGGTCCCCGCTCCTCCCCGGAGCGCTCGCTTCACTCTCTCCGCTGCAGCGCTCCGGTCACGTCCTCTGACCCGGGGCGCTGCGATCCCGCTGCCAGCCGGGATGCGATTCGCGATGCGGGTAGCGCCCGCTCGCGATGCGCACCCCGGCTCCCCTACCTGACTCGCTCCCCGTCTGTTCTGTCCCGGCGCGCGCGGCCCCGCTCCCTAGGGCGCGCGCGCGCCGGGTCTCTGCGATTTAAAGGGCCACTGCGCCGCTGATTGGCGCAGTGGTTCCAATTAGGGTAATCACCTGTGCACTTCCCTATATTACCTCACTTCCCTTGCACTCCCTTGCCGGATCTTGTTGCCTTAGTGCCAGTGAAAGCGTTCCTTGTGTGTTCCTTGCCTGTGTTTCCAGACCTTCTGCCGTTGCCCCTGACTACGATCCTTGCTGCCTGCCCCGACCTTCTGCTACGTCCGACCTTGCTTCTGCCTACTCCCTTGTACCGCGCCTATCTTCAGCAGCCAGAGAGGTGAGCCGTTGCTAGTGGATACGACCTGGTCACTACCGCCGCAGCAAGACCATCCCGCTTTGCGGCGGGCTCTGGTGAAAACCAGTAGTGGCTTAGAACCGGTCCACTAGCACGGTCCACGCCAATCCCTCTCTGGCACAGAGGATCCACTACCTGCCAGCCGGCATCGTGACAGTATGTTGTACTGGAGATGTAGAAGGCATTTAGAAACCACTTTCTAAAATCCTTATAAATTCTGAGAACTCTGTATTGGCATGTTATTTTTTCCTGGAAGTGAATCGTAATATCCTTGTAAAATAAGTTTGTACCTACATAGTCTGTGTCACATGTACAGGAAGAATAAGAGAGTGTTCTGAGAAAATGTTGACTAGAAATGTTACTTTATGGGGAATAAAAACATCTACTAAAAAAGGTATGTCCGTAGAGTGCATAGATCCTCTAAATAAGTTCTAGCAGATTATAGCAAATAGCATTTAACTGGTTGAAAGCTACAATTCCTCAAAGATTGTATTACATTGTAGCACTTTATCTTTTGAGCTGTGATTTTAGAGTTTGCTTTTGTATGGCCTGTGTTCACATAAGAATGCACATTGTAGACTATGTGGTGGTTTTAGACACCCCAAATGTTCATCATGGTTGCTGTTGGGATAGCCAATCATTCATTTAATTGGACTCTTTAAGAGAAAAGGAAGAAATTATCTTTGACAAAATAAATAATCTATACCTTTTACCTACTTTCCCTACCATATATAGAGCACTGAGATATAAAGAAAACATCCCATGTATGGATCTAACATCAAATCCTGAAAAAAGATATATCTACCTGAGTTAAAGTAACCATAAAGTTTGCATATAAGAATACAAGTCACTGACAGTGACAAGTGGAGGTCAGTGATACCGGCCGGAAGTCAGTTGGCATAAGGGCAGGCACCATGCACCCACCTCAATTTCCTGGCGAAGGATCAAACCATGTGTCTAGATGGTGGTGCGGTACCCTCACAGACCCTCCAGTATGTCTCAGGTAGGTAATGTATATATATCACTCATGGCAAAATAGCTTATATGGGTAGAATACTTGTTTTTCTTTTTTGGTTGGTATCTTTGGGGGGTATCTTTGTGTGCTACCCATTCTGTGGTTTTTGGATTTGGTGTATTTTGAGGGTGGGTTATTGTTTTAAATGGAAGGGCTTTCTGTGTTGTTGTTTAAAGGGGTACTCTGCCCCTAGACATCTTATCCCCTAGCCAAAGGATAAGGGATAAGATGTCTGATCGCGGGTGTCCTGCCGCTGGGGATCCCCACCATCTCTCTTGCGGCACCCCTATTCCTCAGTTGCAGGATGATGGGCTATACAGGGGATGGAGTATCATGACATCACAGCTCTGCCCCCTCGTGACGTCACACCCCACCCCCCTCAATGGAAGCCTATGGGACGGCGGAGCTGTGATGTCACGATACTTTGTCCCCTGTATCGCCTGTCATCAACCATGGAACGATCTTTGCTCTGTGCAGCAGAGGAATGGGGGGGGCTGCAGGAGAGATTGCGTGGGTCTCCAGCAGCGGGATCCCTGTGAACAGAAATCTTATGTCCTATCCTTTGGATAAGGGATAAAATGTCTAGAGGCGGAGTACCCCTTTAAGTCATTTTTGTAATAAAGTAGTTGCGTTGTTTTTGAGTGTCAGGCAATTGTAGGTGGCATATGTGTATTTTGGATTTTTATTACATAGTGGTAGCTGGATTGTAGGTTTGATATATGTTTATAAGAGTGTTCTGATATTACTTTTTTCAATTTTCTTGTACATAAAAGGTCATCATTACAAAATTAGAAATATATATATATATATATATATATATATATATATATATATATAGGCACTGAGGCAGGTTTGAGGGTGAGGAAGGGGTGTTTTTCTCAGTCCTGTCTCCTCGGTGAGCTAACAGAGACGATCACCTGTTGGTTAATTAAACAGAGCAGCAGGTGATTTAGCTAAGCCAGGAATAGCAGAGAAAGCTCTCCCTGGGAACACCTCAGTGTGGCTATGTGAGAGACACAGGAGAGGCCAAGGAGACAGACAAATGGGCTGTCTGAGGAGCACAAAGCAAGTGGCTGTGATAGAAACAAGTGTGAACAATTTGTGGAGTAAAAGTTGCTGGACCTGTGTTTTGTAAGCTGGCAGAGAGAAGCTCTCCAGCTGTAAGGGAGGGGATGACCTATGTACAGTTACTGGCCCAACAGTCCAGGCTTTTATTTTGGTTCCTCAATTATGTTTTGTTTGGTCCTATAACCTGTCCAAGAAACCTGACTGTAGGTGAGATTGCACGCTGAAGTTGGTGAAGTTTTAATGAAGTAAAAGACGTGTCCTTTGACTACTGTGAAGGGCGATCCCTGACAGAAATCTCTTTATAACCCTCCAATTGGAATGCTCTTTTGTAAACCAAGACTAACATTACAACATTCAGCAATTCTGTTGGGATCAGTCTCAAGAAAATCCTAGCAAAACATCTTTATTTTCTATGGCAATTACCTATGCCAATGGCGACAAGATGGGCTTCAAGAAGTAACTGTCACGGATCGGCAGGCAGGAGGAAGTGAGGTATAAGTAGGGAGTGCACAGGTGGAAACTAATCAAGGTGATTGGGCCAGGCACCATCATTGGTGTACTGGCCCTTTAAATTGCAGAGACCCGGCGCGCGCGCGCCCTAAGGAGCGGGGCCACGCGCACAGGGACAACACAGACGGGGAACGGGTCAGGTACGGGGACCGAGATGTGCATCGCGAGCGGGCGCGTCCCGCATCGCGAATCGCATCCCGGCTGGGAGCAATATCGCAGCGCACCCGGTCAGCAGGTCTGACTGGAGCACTGCGAATTAAAGAACGCTGCGAGCGCTTCGGGGAGGAGCGGAGACCCGGAGCGCTCAGCATAACAGTACCCCCCCCCTTGGGTCTCCCCCTCTTCTTGGAGCCTGAGAACCTGAGGATAAGACTTTTGTCCAGGATGTTGTCCTCAGGTTCCCAAGATCTCTCCTCTGAGCACTCAACTACAAAGGGTCCAAGATAACGTGGTCCCAGATTAAAACTGGGGACACGGAAGCGGATATACTTGGTGGAGAGCCACACAAAAACAGGAGGAGTTCTTCTTTTTTCTTCGGCAAGCTTCTTCACCCGGGATGAGGCTAGTATGAGGGATTTTAGAGTCTTTTTCCAGATGGTGGCGAAGCCCCGGGAAACCACATCAACAGCGGGCACACAAGAAGGCGTGGGGGTGGGGAGGGAGGGAAGAGGGTCAAGCTTGGCACGGGGCAGAGTGTTAACAGGACGGGGGCTGTGAGGAGGAGACACAGCATAGTCCAGGTAGGCCTTGGGGAGACCAGGTAAAGGGGGAGACACAGAGGTTTGACTGACGGGACTGGGAGCAGACGTGAGGCATTTTCTGTGGCAAGAAGCACCCCAGCTCTTGATCTCCCCGGTGGTCCAGACAAGGGTAGAGGAGTGGCGTTGGAGCCATGGCAGACCGAGGAGGACTTCAGAGGAGCATTTGGGCAAAACAAAAAGTTCCATGCTCAAGAGCAGGGGTTCTGTGCGGTAACGCACAGTGCAGTATAGAAGTAATTCTTTCTTTTTGCGGCGAGTCCTCTCTTCAGGGGTCAGGCGAGACCGATCCACTTGCATAGCCTCCTCGGCGGGAGGCACAGGGGTGGATTGCAAAGGATATTGTGAGAGAGGTGCTCCGAGCGGTGTGGCACATGGCAGGGCCTTCCCAGGCAGGAGACCACGACAGAGTCTAGAGTCCCCATCAAATTTGTCCGGCAGGGACAAGCGAAGGTTAGGAGCGGCCGGTCGCTGCGGAGGAATTGCAGGAGCCGGCGGAGGAGATGGTTGTTGCTGTTGCAGCTGCTGTGTCTGTGACTGAAGTTGCTGTATCTGCGGCAGCAGCTGCTGTATCTGTGACTGAAGTTGCTGTGTCACGGTGGTCAAGTATGACAGCTGGTGATTTCGTTGGGTGATCATTAGGGATTGCTGGGCAATCACCGTGGAAATGTCGGCAAGACTTGACAGCGGCACCTCAGCGGAATCCATGGCCGGATCTACTGTCACGGATCGGCAGGCAGGAGGAAGTGAGGTATAAGTGGGGAGTGCACAGGTGGAAACTAATCAAGGTGATTGGGCCAGGCACCATCATTGGTGCACTGGCCCTTTAAATTGCAGAGACCCGGCGCGCGCGCGCCCTAAGGAGCGGGGCCACGCGCACAGGGACAACACAGACGGGGAACGGGTCAGGTACGGGGACCGAGATGCGCATCGCGAGCGGGTGCGTCCCGCATCGCGAATCGCATCCCGGCTGGGAGCAATATCGCAGCGCACCCGGTCAGCAGGTCTGACCGGAGCGCTGCGAATTAAAGAATGCTAGTGTTGCTCGCAAATATTCGCAATTCGAATATTATTCGCGAATATCGCATATTCGCGAATTCGCGAATTTCGCGAATATAGCGCTATATATTCGTAATTACGAATATTCGTTTTTTTTTTTTTTTTTTTTCTTCACAGTACACATCACAGTGATCATCCCTCTCTGCTTCCAGCTCGTGTGGTGTAAAGAAGACTCCAATACTACTGTGTGAGACTGGCGTGCGCAAATTTGCATATGCGAATATTAGCATATGCTAATGTTCGCATATGCGTATTTTCACATATGTTAATTTTCGCATACGCGTATTTTCGCATGCGCGAAAATAAAACGAGAATATAACGAATATGCGAATATTCGCGAATATATGGCGAATATTCGTCCGTATATTCGCGAATATTCGCGAATTCGAATATGGCCTATGCCGCTCAACACTAAAGAACGCTGCGAGCGCTTCGGGGAGGAGCGGAGACCCGGAGCGCTCAGCGTAACAGTAACTTTTTTGATAGGAACAACTTCTGTAGTTCTGCCATAGAAAAGAGTGCGAGGCTGAGGATGAGGCGCGGTAAATAAGTAGGCGCATAATTAAGAGCGTTTACTGAAGTACTAAGATCGTAAATAACATTTCCCTTCCTACTAACAACTTCATTAGCTATTGACAGAGTCATGGTATATAATCTTATTCTTGCTCCCAGCACTTCAATGAAAGTTGTTAATTACTTTTTTGCTAATTACATAGGTGTGCTGCTTCCACATTATGGATAATTATTTTTGTTCCTTAGAGATAAGAGAAAGCAATAGAGATTATACACCAATGTTGACTGAGAAAATGCTGTCTATCAATCTGTCCATTTCAAAAGACAGATAAATGTCTGAAATTCACCATTTGAAATACATTTTCATTCTTATTTTTAGAACATAGCTGGAAATAATGCAGTAAGGGGAATGCCAGCTTTGCGCAAATAACTGTTATTAGTGGGTTACCAAATCTCTAAAGACCAAACTGAATAAAAACCTAACCTAAGAGAACATTGTTGTTCATCTGTTTTCATATGTTGGCATGGCAGGTCACATTTGTTCTTACTAAGGTGACTGCCTATAGTCTGGCAAACTGCTGTATTTTTGTTTTGTTTGTTTGTTAATGTACCTTTCTACAACTTTTTACATAATGTAGATAACATTTTATTTATATATGTAATTACATTGGTTAAAAAATACTGTCCCTGTAGATATTGCATGTGTGTCTCTGTGCAGAGACCAAATACAGGAAGAGTGAGCGGGACAAGCAGGGCTCTGTGAAAGCTCCTGGCATGTCAATCAGCCTGCTTTGTGAGCCAGGAGCATGTCACAGATTCTCAGTGCACAGAGCCCTGCTTATCCTCAGCGTACAGATTCCTGCTTGTCCTCACTGCAAAGAGCTCTGCTTGTCCTCAGTTTAAAGAGCCCTGCTTGTTCTCAGTGCACAGAGCCCTGCTTGTCCTCAGTGTACAGAGCCCTGCTTGTCCTCAGTGTACAGAGTCCTGCTTGTCCTCAGTGTACAGATTCCTGCTTGTCCTCAGTGTACAGAGCCCTGCTTGTCTTCAGTGTACAGAGCCCTGCTTGTCCTCAGTGCACAGAGCCCTGCTTGTCCTCAGTGTATAGAGTCCTGCTTGTCCTCAGTGTACAGAGCCCTGCTTGTCCTCAGTGTACAGAGTCCTGCTTGTCCTCACTGCACAGAGCCCTGCTTGTCCACATTGCACAGAGCCCTGCTTGTTCTCATTGTACAGAGCCCTGCTTGTTCTCATTGTACAGAACCCTGCTTGTCCTCAGTGCACAGAGCCCTGCTTGTCCAACCTCACTACCTGTATTTGGTCTTGTTACAGAGACACACAGGCAATAGCTGCAGGAACTTAAAAAAAAAGTTTTAACCCCTTAAGTACCTGGGGTTTTTCCATTTTTGCATTTTAGTTTTTTCCTCCTTACCTTTAAAAAATCGTAACTCTTTAAATTTTGCACCTAAGAATCATATGATGGCTTATTTTTTGTGCCACCAATTCTACTTTGTAATGACGTCAGTCATTTTACCCAAAATTGTAGGTCGAAATGGAAAAAAAATCATTGTGAGACAAAATTGAAACAAAAAAAACGCCATTTTGTAACTTTTGGGGGCTTCCATTTCTACACAGTAAATTTTTCGGTTAAAATTACATCTTATGTTTATTCTGTATGTCTATACGATTAAAATGGTACCCTACTTATGTAGGTTTGATTTTGTCGTACTTCTGGAAAAATCATAACTACATGCAGGAAAATGTATACGTTTAAAATTGTCATCTTCTGATCCTTTTTTATTTTTCCGCGTATGGCGCGTTTTTTTTTTTTTTTGCATCATGATCTGAAGTTTTTAGTGGTGCCAACATTGGGACCCTGGCCACGGTTCACCTTCTGCTGACATTGTGTCTGCACGTCACTGATGTCTGTTACGCCGAGCGCTCCGGGCCCCTGCTCCTCCGCGGAGCGCTTGCGGCGTTCCTCTCTCTGCAGCGCCCCGGTCAGACCCGCTGACCGGGAGCGCTGCACTGACATTGCCGGCGGGGATGCGATTCGCATAGCGGGACGCGCCCGCTCGCGAATCGCATCCCAAGTCACTTACCTGTCCCGGCCCCCGGCTGTCATGTCCTGGCGCGCGCGGCTCCTTAGGGCGCTTGAGCGCCAGCTCTCTAAGATTTAAAGGGCCAGTGCACCAATGATTGGTGCCTGGTCCAATTAGCCAATTAGCTTCCACCTGCTCCCTGGCTATATTACCTCACTTCCCCTGCACTTCCCTTGCCGGATCTTGTTGCCTTGTGCCAGTGAAAGCGTTTAGTGTTGTCCAAAGCCTGTGTTTCCAGATCTTCTGCTATCCATATTGAGTACGAACCTTGCCGCCTGCCCCGACCTTCTGCTACGTCTGACCTTGCCTCTGCCTAGTCCTTCTGTCCCACGCCTTCTCAGCAGTTAGCGAGGTTGAGCTCTGGTGAATACCAGTAGCATCTTAGAACCGGTCCACCGACACGGTCCACGCCAATCCCTCGCTGACACAGAGGATCCACATCCAGCTAGCCGAATCGTGACAGTAGATCCGGCCATGGATCCCGCTGAGGTGCCCCTGCCGAATCTCGCTGACCTCACCACGGTGGTCGCTCAGCAATCTCAGCAAATTGCCCAACAAGGACAGCAGCTGTCGCAGTTGACCGCCACGTTACAGCAACTTCTACCACTGCTACAGCAGCAACCATCTCCTCCGCCAGCTCCTGCACCTCCTCCGCAGCGAGTGGCCGCTCCTAGCCTCCGCTTGTCCCTGCCGGACAAATTTGATGGGGACTCTAGACTCTGCCGTGGATTCTTATCTCAATGTTCCCTACATATGGAAATGTTGTCGGACCAATTTCCTACAGAACGGTCTAAGGTGGCGTTCGTAGTGAGCCTTCTTTCTGGAAAGGCCTTGTCTTGGGCCACACCGCTCTGGGACCGCAATGATCCTGCCACAGTCCAGTCCTTCTTCGCTGAAGTCCGTAGTGTCTTCGAGGAACCAGCCCGAGCTTCTTCTGCCGAGACTGCCCTGCTGAACCTGGTCCAGGGTAATTCTTCAGTAGGCGAGTACGCCATCCGATTTCGTACTCTCGCTTCCGAATTATCTTGGAATACCGAGGCTCTCTGCGCGACCTTTAAAAAGGCCTATCCAGTAACATCAAGGATGTGCTGGCCGCACGAGAGATTCCTGCCAACCTGCAAGAACTTATCCATTTGGCCACCCGCATTGACATGCGTTTTTCTGAGAGACACCAGGAGCTCCGCCAGGAAAAAGACCTTGATCTCTGGGCACCTCTCTCACAGTATCCTCTGCAATCTACCCCTGTGCCTCCCGCCGAGGAGGCTATGCAAGTGGATCGGTCTCGTCTGACCCACAAAGAGAGGACTCGCCGTAGGGATAACAATTTGTGTCTGTACTGCGCCAGTACCGAACACTTCTTGGTGGATTGCCCTATTCGCCCTCCACGTCTGGGAAACGCATGCACACACCCAGCTCACGTGGGTGTGGCGTCTCTTGGTACGAAATCTGCTTCTCCACGTCTCACTGTGCCTGTGCGGATTTCTCCTTCTGCCAACTCCTCCCTCTCAGCCGTTGCCTGCTTGGACTCTGGTGCTTCTGGAAATTTTATTTTGGACTCTTTGGTGAATAAGTTCTGCATCCCGGTGACCCGTCTCGTCAAGCTGCTCTACATTTGTTCTGTCAACGGAGTGAAGTTGGACTGTACTGTGCGTTACCGCACAGAACCTCTCTTAATGTGCATTGGACCCCATCACAAAAAGATCGAATTGTTCGTCCTTCCCAACTGTACCTCTGAAGTCCTCCTCGGTCTGCCATGGCTCCAGCATCATTCTCCCACCCTTGACTGGACCACCGGGGAGATCAAGAATTGGGGCCCTGCTTGCCGTAAGAGATGCCTCACCTCTTCTCCCAGTCCCGTCTGTCGGGCCTCAGTGTCTCCCCCTGTGCCTAGTCTCCCCAAGGCCTATCAGGACTGTGCCGTGCCCCCTTATAGCCCCCGTCCTGGTAACACCCTGCCCCGTGCCAAGCTTCACCCTCTGCCCTCCCTCCCCATTCCCACTCCTGCTGAACTGCCTGCCTTTGAGGAAACCTTAAAATCGCTCCCAGTGTCCTCGTCCCATGTGGAGCAATTGCTGGACAAAAAAAGGGGTAGACCTAAGGGGGGGGGGGGTACTGTTATGCCGAGCGCTCCGGGTCCCTGCTCCTCCCCGGAGCGCTCGCAGCGTTCCTCTCTCTGCAGCGCCCCGGTCAGACCCACTGACCGGGAGCGCTGCACTGACATTGCCGGCGGGGATGCGATTCGCATAGCGGGACGCGCCCGCTCGCGAATCGCATCCCAAGTCACTTACCTGTCCCGGCCCCCAGCTGTCATGTCCTGGTGCGCGCGGCTCCGCTCCTTAGGGCGCGTGCGCGCCAGCTCTCTAAGATTTAAAGGGCCAGTGCACCAATGATTGGTGCCTGGCCCAATTAGCCTAATTTGCTTCCACCTGCTCCCTGGCTATATTACCTCACTTCCCCTGCACTTCCTTGCCAGATCTTGTTGCCTTGTGCCAGTGAAAGCGTTTAGTGTTGTCCAAAGCCTGTGTTTCCAGATCTTCTGCTATCCATATTGACTACGAACCTTGCCGCCTGCCCCGACCTTCTGCTACGTCTGACCTTGCCTCTGCCTAGTCCTTCTGTCCCACGCCTTCTCAGCAGTCAGCGAGGTTGAGCCGTTGCCGGTGGATACGACCTGGTTGCTACCGCCGCAGCAAGACCATTCCGCTTTGCGGCGCGCTCTGGTGAATACCAGTAGCATCTTAGAACCGGTCCACCGACACGGTCCACGCCAATCCCTCGCTGACACAGAGGATCCACATCCAGCTAGCCGAATCGTGACAATGTCCTCCTCAGGTTCCTCAACAGTGTTTGCTTCAGGACCCTGAACCCTGGCAACACCGCCTCCCACGTCGCTCTCCTCATCACTACTTGCCCGCCTAGCGGAGGAAGCGGCGCATGTCTCCTCCACTTGTTGGCTGGGCAGTAGCTGCTGAATGTCCTCTATTAGATCGTCCTCAGTGAATAGTGGAGTGGAACCCACAGCATAAGATACTTCTGTAGGGGAGGAAAAAGCATAGGACAGAGGCAATGGGAGGACAGGGACTGCTCTCGGGCCATGCCAACTGAGGGCTGTGTCTGAGGAACCCACCGACTGTTGACTGGGAGTATCAGATGTCACTTGTGATGAAGTAGATGTCCGTGTTAACCAATCGATGACAGCAGATGGGTTGCTGGTTGAGACACGGCCGCTAGCTAATATCAGGAGCTCAGGCCTCTCGCTGTGACACCTGCTTCCACTCGCCCCTAGTCTGATGCGACCTCTGCCTGATGAATTTAGGCCTCTGCCACTCCTCTGTGCATGTCCTGGTATTTCTCTGCCTGACATACTTAGTGAGTAAATGAGGGGAGAAAATACGCTTCACTATGCTTAAAACAGTATTTGTCTAGAAGAGGAGCAGGTGTGTACTTTTGCCTGGACTTTCACAGTATCTAGGCCCTTCACAGATTAACAGGTACAAAATAGTACACTACTTAGATGTGCGTATGTGGTATACACTTATGAGGGCAGAAAAATGCGCTACAGTACACTTTAGAAAGTATTCGAGTAAAAACACAAGCCGGTGAGTATTTTTGCCTGGACTTTCACAGTATCTAGGCCCTTGACAGATTAACAGGTTTAAAACAGTACCCCACTTAGATGTAGGTATGTGGTGTGCATTAATGAGGGCAGAAAATGCGCTACAGTACACTTAAAAAAGTATCTGAGTAAAAACACAAGCCAGTGATTACTTTTGGCTGTCCTTTCACAGTATCTAGGCCCTTGACAGATTAACAGGTTTAAAATAGTACACTACTTAGAGGTAGGTATATGGTATGCACTTATGAGGGCAGAAAAATGTGCTACAGTACGCTTAATAAACATATTCGAGTAAAACACCAGCCGGTGATTACTTTTGGCTGTCCTTTCACAGTATGTAGGCCCTTGACAGATTAACAGGCACAAAATAGTACACCACTTAGATGTAGGTATGTGGTATACACTTATAAGGGCATAAAAATGTGGTACAGTACGCTTAAAAACATGTATTTTAGTAAAACCCCAGCCAGTGATTACTTTTGGCTGTCCTTTCACAGTATCTAGGCCCTTGACAGATAAACGGGTACAAAATTGTACACTACTTAGATGTAGGTATGTGGTATACACTTATAAGGGCAGAAAAATGTGCTACAGTATGCTTAATAAACGTATTGGAGTAAAACACCAGCCGGTGACTTTTGGCTGTCCTTTCACAGTATGTAGGCCCTTGACAGATTAACAGGTACAAAATAGTACACTACTTAGATGTATGCATGTGGTATGCACTTATGAGGGCAGAAACACTACAGTACACTTAAAAACATATCTGGGAAGTGGCAGATGAGGTTCAACACTGATAAATGTAAGATAATGCACATGAGGAGGAAAAATCCGGTCTGGGATTATGTATTAAATGGGAGCACACTTGGGACGACTGATGTGGAAAAGGACTTGGGAGTTTTAGTTAACAGTAAATTTATCTGTAGGGATCAGTGTCGGGCAGCTAGTGCCAAGGCAAATAAAATCATGGGGGGGCATCAAAAGGGGCATAGATGCCCACGACAAGGAAATAATTCTACCGCTGTGCAAATCACTAGTCAGACCACACATAGAATACTGTGTACAGTACTGGGCACCAGTGTACAAGAAAGATATAGTGGAGCTGGAGAGGGTTCAAAGACGGGCAACCAGGGTAATATGGGGAATGGGAGGACTACAGTACCCAGAAAGATTATCAGAATTAGGGTTATTTAGTTTAGAAAAAAGAAGGCTTAGGGGAGACCTAATAACTATGTAAAAATATATCAGGGGACCGTACAGAGATCTCTCACATGATCTATTTATACCCAGGACTGCATCTATAACAAGGGGGCATCCTCTACATCTAGAGGAAAGAAGGTTTCTACACCAGCACAGATGGGGGTTCTTTACTGTAAGAGCAGAGAGACTGTGGAATTCTCTCTGGATGCATTTTTGGAGAGTAAGAACATTTCTGGATATGTATATTAGATTTAAAGGGAAAGAACGTTGATCCAGGGATTTATTCTGACTGCCATATTTGGAGTCGGGAAGGAATTTTTACCTCTAGTATGAGGGTTTTTCGCCTTCCTCTGGATCAACTCAGTAGGGACTCATTAGGGTTATAGGTTTAACTTGATGGACTCTGGTCTTTTTTCAACCTTATGAACTATGTTACTATGTTACTATCTGAGTAAAAACACAAGCCGGTGAGTACTTTTGCCTGGACTTTCACAGTATCTAGGCCCTTGACAGATTAACAGGTTTAAAATAGTACACTACTTAGATGTAGGTAAGTGGTATGCAGTTATGAGGGCCGAAAAATGCGCTACAGTACACTTAAAAAAACTTATTTTAGTTAAACACCAGCCGGTGATTATTTTGCCTGGACTTTCACAGTATTTAAGCCCTTGACAGATAAATAGGTACAAAATAGTTCACTACTTAGATGTACTTATGTGGTATGCACTTATGAGGGAAGAAAAATGCGGTACAGTATGCTTAAAAGAAAGGTATTTTTGTACAACACCAGCCGAACACAACAGTGATGCAGCACAAAAAAGCTGTCTGCTAAACACAAAATTTCACTCTGTCAAAGACTACTAGGGATGGACTGCTGGGTATTATACCGCCTACAGGCTAGTATAACCAGCAGATGATTTGTTGTGGAACAAAGACACAGAATTGCGCTCAAAAATTATTCTTGCCTCCTCTGCTAAGGTTTATGAAGTTGAGGCAGCTTGTTGAAATGTATGAGGCAACACACAGCTCTCTGCCCCTCTCTGTAATACAATGCTGAAAAAAAGTGACTGGGAGGTTAATGCTTGCAGCTTCAGTAAAAATCCTTCTTAGTGAAAAAAACACTGCTCTCTGTCTACCAGAATGCTGATGTGACTAGGATTTGAAATGCTACTGGAATGAGCTTTTCTGTGTAACACACACACAGCGATGTCCATATTATCTTTATGCAGTGTAATGAATGATATGACGAGCCACAAAATGGCTGCCAAATATATAGGGCTTTGACATCACAGGGGTGACTGGTTGCTGAAAGGCTGCATTCTGCATGTGATTCAGGGTCATCTCGCCTACTTCCCTTCCCGCCTTGCCTTCCTGCCTTCCCAGTGTTCCTTGCCCCATGTACTGACATGTGGATCCACCATTTTAGATGCCCTGGAGCCTGGTCCGTAGTAAATGGAGTTTAATGAAGCGATTCGTGCAATAGAATCACGGCGATATTCGCATTAGTTGCGAATCGAATATTTCATGAAATTCGTAACAAATTCAGGTTTGACAGCTTCGATTCACTCATCTCTATATATTACAAATATATATTATGGTATTATGCACATTATATAAAAAGGTTTTTGCAAATGAGAGCTACACTTTAACCCCTTCCCGCTATAGGATGTATGCATACATCCCAGCACCTGACTCGTTAGCGGCTGGGATGTGTGCATATGTCCTAGCGATCTCCTGCACTGCTCCGGGCAGCTTAGGAGATCGGCGACGGGACCTGGATGTCCCGGCAGCATTACCCCATAGATGCAATAATCAATCCTGATCACGGCATCTATGGTGTTGACAGGAGGTTTGTGCTTCCCCTGTTCACCAATGGCAGCGCCATGATACCATCATGGGTCGCTGTTGGTTGCTATGGCAGCAGGAGGTCAGATGATGACCTTCTGTCTTCCTGCTACGGAAGCCTGTGTGATCCATCCACAGGCTGGATCGCACAGGCTGTAGTATCTGCAGCAGTTCAGGTTACACTGCGCTGCAGTACAAATGTATTGCAGCATAGTATAGCCTGTAAAAAGTGAAAAATAAAATAAGCAAAGGTTGTTCAATACATGTATGAAGTGTAAAACAAAAAATGCCCCATTTTCCACTAAAGCACTGTAATGTCATCAAAAAGATCAAAAACACGAATCATATACAGTACATAATAGGTATTGACACGACCGTAATGATGTGTACTATAAAACTACAATGTAAATTATGCCACACGGGGAATGCCATAAAAAACAACAACAAAAAAGCACAAAATTCGCCAATTTTGATACAAATAGCAGAATAAAGAAGATCAAAAAGGTGGAACATATCGCAAAAATGATACCAATAAATAGTACAGCTCATCCGGCAAAAAATAAGCCCTCACTCAATGGTGTCGGACAAAAAATAAAAAAGTTATAGTTGCTGGAAAATGAAAGGCAGAAAAAGATTTTTGCTCAGAAAAGGAAAAAGAACATAGAAAGCTATATAAAATTCCCCCGCTTCTCACCCACACCCCCAAAAAAAGGGGTACGAAGGAGACAGAAATGAAACACAGCCTATGCAAAAGATAGGGAAGATAAACTAGAACATTCTAATCTCATATTCAATCTCAGTTCCACCATTCTAACTGAAACACAGAAAAAGTTACTCAACAAAGGTCTTAAATTCGCACCTAGCCAACCCATGAACAAATTTGACACATACATTGGTATAGAAAAATATGTAAGAAGAGTTTGCCTCAAAAAATATTTTATCAAGCAACCAGTCACTCTATCTTCTTCACAACCCAATAAATAAAACCTAATTTACCGAATTTTACCGTTTTTGGGTATTCGTTCATTCCTGAATAGCCACGATAATACGAATAGCAAAATAATGAATGCATTCGTTATTTCCCGAAAATATGCGGTAAATAACGAATGCATTTGTTATCCGTAAACGAACGTAAAGAATTCATTCTAATAACAAAGATAATAAAAAAGGATAGAGATACAGTTAGATTTTTCGGATACATTCGGTATTCGAGTACATTCGGTAAATCTTTTTATTCTTTTTTGGACTTTAGCGATCTTAAAAAATTATGGAGATACCTTTTTTATAAAAATTTCGCAGGGTACTATAAAAAAAATCATAATAAAAAAGATACAGTAGTGATGGAAAAAATTGTATCTAACGAAATGTATCTTTTTTATTATGAAATGTTTATTAATTTTTAAACAGGGATCAATTTATGTGAGCAGGTAAAGCACTAAAAATGTAGCCAACAATAATAAAAATGTAGTGTGTGCGTGTTTTTCCCTTTTAAAAAAAAAACATTTTTAGGTAGTACTACTGCTCCCAGCATGGAACACACTCTTCCATGATGGGAGTAGTAGTTACCTGTACTAATTCACAGATCGCCAGGGTCCCTTGCGATCCTCTTGTATAATGTATAGATGCGGCGCCGCTCTTCTATGGTCCCCTGCACTGACGTATATATACACATATTCATATTTCCCACAGAGCTGTGATTGGTCAGATGGTTCCAGCCAATCACAACTCTGTGGGAAATAGGAATATGTGTATATATACAGCAGTGCAGGGGACCATAGAAGAGCCACATCCGTACATTATACAGGAGCATCACAGCGGGTGTCAGGAGTGATACCTGCAGTGATCTTTCCTTTACTACAAGTACTACTACTCCCAACATGGAGTACACCCTGCTCCATGCTGGGAGCTGTAGTACCTGCATTAATAGACAGATCGCCGCGGGTGTCAGAAGTTACACTTGCTGCAATATGTCTATTAATGCAGGTACTACAGCTCCCAGCATGGAGCAGAGTGTGCTCCATGTTGGGAGTAGTAGTACCTGCAGTAAGGGACAGATCCCAGGGATGTCACTTCTCCTGACACCCGCTGCGATCGTCCTTATGTGAATGTCGGGATCAGCTGTTCACAGGGCTACAGAGCCGGGAGAACAGCTGACGCTGAGCCGTAGGTATACATCGTATATCTACTGCCCAGCAAGAACTTACAGTGAGCCTCCAATGTGTATACAGTATACACATTGCTGGCTCACTTAACCCCTTGCTGAGCTGTGCGCTATGCACAAGCCCAGCAAGGGAAGAGTTAACTTACATTGCTGGACAGTGTAGGTTAACCCTTTGGGCGGTATACACTATATACAGCTATCTATAGATAGCGTATACAGAAGACTAAGTCTGCTTACTTCCCTCGAGTCCCGGGCAGGTCCGTGTAGCTCCGTCCCCTAGTGATGACATTATTAGGGGCGGAGCTACAGAAGGGAACAAGGCTAGTTAATCTGAAGCTCTGTTCACATTGTCCATTTTGTATAATGTGAACAGACCCTTCTGGCAGTGTCTACCCAGACAGGGAGACTCCAGCTGTTGCTAAACTACAACTCCCAGCATGCCCAGACAGCCAAAGGCTGTCTGGGCATGCTGGGAGTTGTAGTTTTGCACCAATTGGTGGCTCCCTGTTTGGGTAGACATTGCATCATGCGTGCTCTCCCCAGCGGACAGCGCCAAAAATGTCATAACCATTTTTTTGTGTTTTTTTTCTTCTCGTTTCAGATCCGTGTATGCAGAGAATTACTGCGGATTCGATGGATTACGGCGGATTTTTTTTCTTTCTTTTAATAAAATGGTTAACGAGGGCTGTGGGGGAGTGTTTTTTTAAATAAAATAATTTTTCCAATGTGTTGTGTTTTTTTTTTATTGAATTTTCAGGGTTAGTAGTGGAAGCTGGTATTATTGACTGAATCCGTTACTAAGCCAGGGCTTAGTGCTAGCCCCAAAAACAGCTAGCGCTAACCCCCAATTATTACCCCGGTACCCACCGCCACAGAGGTGCCGGGAAGAGCTAGTACCAACAGGCCCGGAGCATAAAAAATGGCGCTCCTGGGCCTAGGCGGTAACAGGCTGGCATTATTTAGGCTGGTGAGGGCCAGTAACAATGGTCCTCGCCCACCCTGGTAACGTCAGGCTGTTGCTGTTTGGTTGGTATTGTGCTAAGAATGAAAATACGGGGGACCCTATGCGCTTTTTTTTAAAATTTAAATAAAAAAACGTATAGGGTTCCCCGTATTTTCATTCTCAGCACAATACCAACCAAGCAGCAACAGCCTGACGTTACCAGGGTGGGCGAGGACCATTGTTACTGGCCCTCCCCAGCCTAAATAACGCCAGCCTGTTATCGCCTAGGCCCAGAAGCGGCATTTTTTACGCTCCGGGCCTGTTGGTACCGGCTGTTCCCAGCACCCCTGTGGCGGTGGGTACTGGGGTAATAATTGGGGGTTAGCGATAGCTGTTTTTGGGGCTAGCACTAAGCCTTGGCTTAGTAATGGATTCAGTCAATAAGACCAGCTTCCACTACTAACCCTGAAAATTCTATAAAAAAAAAACACAACACATTGGAAAAATTATTTTATTTAAAAAAACACTCCCCCACAGCCCTCGTTAACCATTTTATTAAAACAAAGAAAAAAAATTCGCCATAATCCATCGAATCCGCAGTAATCCTCTGCATACACGGATCTGAAACGAGAAGAAAAAAAACACAAAAAAATGGTTATGACATTTTTGGCGCTGTCTGCTGGGGAGAGCACCCATGATGCAATGTCTACCCAAACAGGGAGCCACCAATTGGTGCAAAACTACAACTCCCAGCATGCCCAGACAGTCTTTGGCTGGAGTCTCCCTGTCTGGGTAGACACTGCCAGAATGGTCTGTTCACATTATACAATAGGACAATGTGAACAGAGCTTTAGATTAACTAGCCTTGTTCCCTTCTGTAGCTCCGCCCCTAATGACAACATCACTAGGGGGTGGAGCTACACAGACCTTCCCGGAACTCGAGGGATGTAAGCGGACTTCGTCTTCTGTGTACACTGTATACAGCTATCTATAGATAGCTGTATATAGTGTATACCGCCCAAAGGGTTATCCTACACTGTCCAGCAGTGTAAGTTAACTCTTCCCTTGCTGGGCTTGTGCATAGCGCACAGCTCAGCAAGGGGTTAAGTGAGCCAGCAATGTGTATACTGTATACACATTGCAGGCTCACTGTAAGTTCTTGCTGGGCAGTACATATACGATGTATACCTACGGCTCAGCGTCCGCTGTTCTCCCGGCTCTGTAGCCCTGAGAACAGCTGATCCCGACATTCACGTAAGGACGATCACAGCGGGTGTCAGGAGAAGTGACATCCCTGGGATCTGTCCCTTACTGCAGGTACTACTACTCCCAACATGGAGCACACTCTGCTCCATGCTGGGAGCTGTAGTACCTACATTAATAGACATATCGCAGCGAGTGTAACTTCTGACACCCGCTGCGATCTGTCTATTAATGCAGGTACTACAGCTCCCAGCATGGAGCAGAGTGTACTCCATGTTGGGAGTAGTAGTACTTGTAGTAAAGGAAAGATCACTGCGGGTATCACTCCTGACACCCGCTGTGATGCTCCTGTATAATGTATGGATGCGGCAGCCGCTCTCCTATGGTCCCCTGCACGGCCGTATACATACACATATTCCTATTTCTCACAGAGAGCTGTGATTGGCTGGAACCATCTGGCCAATCACAGCTCTGCAGGAAATATGAATATGTGTATATATACGTGAGTGCAGGGGACCATAGAAGAGCGGCCACCGCATCTATACATTATACAAGAGGATCGCAAGGGACCCCGGCAATCTGTCAATTAGTACAGGTAACTACTACTCCCACCATGGAAGTGTGTGTTCCATACTGGGAGTAGTAGTACTACCTAAAAAATGTTTAAAAAAAAGTAAAAAGCACGCACACACTACATTTTTATTATTGTTGGCTACATTTTTAGTGCTTTACCCACTCACATAAATTAATCCCTGTTTAAAAATTAATAAACATTTCATAATAAAAAAGATACATTTCGTTAGATACAAGTTTTTTCCATTACTATTGTATCTTTTTTATTATGATTTTTTTATGGTACCCTGCGAAATTTTAATAAAAAAGGTATCTCCATAATTTTTTAAGATCGCTAAAGTCCTAAAAAAAATAAAAAGATTTACCGAATGTACCCGAATACCAAAATCAACCCGAACACCTGAATACCGAATGTATCCGAAAAATCAAAACCGAAAATATTGCTGAACCGAAAAAATTTTCCAAAGCGAAAAAACGAAACAAAGCGAAACGAAAATTTTTCTAGTGCACAAGTCTACCAATAAATACATCCACACTACATGCACTTTAAAATCCAAATGTTGTCCTAAACATGAGGCTGGACCGGACATTTTAGCTTTCAAAAAGACAGTAGAATCTGACATTAGAAAACTCAAACCCATTCCGAAAAAGAATAACATCACCCACAAAGAAAAAATAGCAATCTCTGAATTGAAAAAAAATCACGACATTACGATCTGCCCCACAGACAAGGGAGGCGGTTTAGTTATCCTAGACAGAGAGAAATACAACTTAGAATGAATGAGACAACTTTCAGACATCACCACATATACTAAACTTAGATCAGACCCTACCAGCACCTTCAGTAGGGAACTTAAAACATTGTGTGATGACGCTCTTTCCTCTGACATTCTTTTATCAAAAGAACATGAATTCATTTTAGGAACACAAGAAAAACTCCCAGTATTCTACTGCCTCCACAAAATCCATAAAGATCCCATCCATCCTCCCGGCCGCCCAATAGTATCAGGTATCAATTCACTAACATCTTATCTCTCACAATCGACCGCTTTCTTCAACCTTTTGTCCATAAAACAACCTCTTATCTAAAAGATACCACCCAAGTCATACAACTACTTGAAAATACCAAATGGGACCTGATTTCACACTTGTCTTCCTTGACATCAGTTCCATTTACACTATCATTAAACACACAGACGGCCTAAATGCTGCTAGACATTTTTTTTTTACAAAAGGAGATATCTTACCCGAACAAATTGATTTTATCTTACAAGCAATATATTTTATTTTAACTCATATCTATTTTAATTATGAAAAGATTTTTACCTACAACTAACCAGTACCGCCATGGGTACCATGTTCTCGCCCAGCTACGCTCATTTATTTATTGCAGTCTGGGAAGAATCAACCATAACTCCCAGGATAGGAGCGGACCTCGTACTATGGCGTCGATACATAGATGATATTGTTTTTATTTGGAAATAACCAGAGACCTTTTAGATACATTTATCCAGGAAATTAATACTAATGATCTTAATCTCAATTTCACACCCCACATCAGCACTGGCATTTTAGAATTTTTAGATAGTTTAATCACTATAGACATCTAATATCCCCATCTATAGACTCTCTTATCTGTAGCATATATCAATAGCCAGTTGCGAAAAATAGTTTTATTCTTTTTAACAGTTGCCATCTACCCAGATGGATTTTAAATGTCCCAATGGGACAATACCGAAGATTAGAGAGAAATGCACACTAAACACTAAATTTGAAGAAGAAGCCCAAGCCCTCACAGAGAAATTCCTGGATAAAAATTACCCTAAAAACATTTTAGAAAAATCTTTTAAAAAAACATGCACTCTAGATAGATCTTCATTTTTTATTCCTACATCAGTTGACCCAAATACTACTAACGAGGATCCCAAAATAATTTTACCATTTAACACAGATCACAAAAAATTTGAAATGATCATCAAAAAGAATTGTCCCTTTCTATGTAATGATAGAATCATTGGGCAAGATATCCCCTCACACCCACCCATTGTATACACAAAAGCCTCAAATTTAGGTATTCAAATCGCTCCTACCATCAAACAACCATCCATCTCACATACGTCAACCACGTGGCTACAAACTAAAGGTTTTCACAGATGCGGGTCCTGTGTGGGATGCAAAACCACAAATTCCCCCAAAAAAATTATCGAAGTCTCATCCATTTCTAATAAGTTAACATACAAAATATCTGAATGCCTGCCATAACAAAGGTGTAATATATTTGATTCAATGTACATGCAGCAAACAATATATAGGCCGCACGAAAAGACAACTGAAAACTTGTGGTTCGGCTCCATTCCATGGCCCGTCACTAGCTGGTCATGTATCGACATAGTGACGGTCCCTGGGACCTAGCCCACCCAAGTACAATCTACGGACATCTCAGGAATCCATTGTTTAGAAGCTCAAGTTACTCATATATGTCCAATTATACTTTCCATCCCTCCCTTAACAATCAATATTTTTTTTTCATCCACCCATCTTTATTTTATTTTTACATTTTCATAATTTTTTTTTCACCCATTTTATTTTCACCCATTTTATTTTTACATTTTATTTTCACCCATTTTATTTTTATATTTTATTTCTATTTTTAAATGTTTTCTCAATTTCTCTTCATTTTATCACACATATCCTTTTCACATCCATCCCCATATCCTTTTCCATTCTTTCCTTTTCTCTCTGGATCCAGCCATTATGTTACATTCCATTCCCATGTTTCCTTCCATTTTTTCCAAATCACCATAGAACGCATCATCACCTTGGGACTATATAAAGCACACTATCCCCATTCATGCACCATTATTATCCTGCTACTGAAGAAAAGGCCCGCGGCCTTGAAACATGTCTAGCATCATTACCTATTCATCCTTACCTTTCTACCAACTGGAGAAACCCCTTTGCACACTTGCAACAGCTGGATGCCCCTTATTTCGGCACCACCGCTGCATGTGCTCCTAGCACATCACCGACACAAGGATGCCGGTATCCACTCCAGTACCAGCTCAGGACTCATCCTTATCTCCACACCATTCACCACGGCGATTACCTACCCTAAGGCTGGACACTGTCCCGTGCCAGCCGTGCACCGCTGAACACACTTGGAGACCGAGACCCTGCAGCACCACGCAGACGGGTATCAACTAGTGTTGAGCGGCATAGGCCATATTCGAATTCGCGAATATTCGCGAATATATGGACGAATATTCGTCATATATTCGCGAATATTCGCATATTCGTTATATTCTCGTTTTATTTTCGCATATACGAAAATTCGCGTATGTGAAAATTAACATATGAGAATATTAGCATATACAAAATTAGCATTCGCGAAAATTCGCATATGCGAAAATTAGCATATGCTAATTTTCGCATATGCGGATTTTCGCACACCAGTCTCACACAGTAGTATTACAGCCTTCTTTACACCACACAAGCTGGAAGCAGAGAGGGGTGATCACTGTGATGTGTACTGTGAAAAAAAAAAAAAACGAATATTCGTAATTACGAATATATAGCGCTATATTCGCGAAATTCGCGAATTCGCGAATATGCGATATTCGCGAATAATATTCGAATTGCGAATATTCGTGAGCAACACTAGTATCAACTATAAGTGCCGGACGCCTCCATGCCAGCCTGGACTTTGGATTCTTCTATACCCCAACGGTCAGTGAGTGGTGCCGTGCACCAACCCTGCATCCTCCTATACCACTAACGTACATGATAAGAGCGGAATTTGTGCCTGATAAAATACCTCTACCTCAGCATCCCAATTGTTAAACTGTTGCACTGCACTACTAATGAATCTTTAATTTTGCTACTGTGCACTATTCCACCAACAAAATATCAATGCTGAACATTTCTATATTATTTGAACTTTGCACTATGTCACAAACGAACTATTATAACATCTAGCGCAACCCATTTTATTCTATTTTATACCATCCAGCCATTTTCTTCTCAGTTGGTATACCCATTCCAGACTGTTTTTACATATATTTTATATTATTATACTATTGTGTATTTACCATTTTAACCTCTCCGTCTGATGCAAGGGCCCTGCTAAGGCGACAGGAGGTTCACTTAAATTTCATTCTATTTTATGCATCATATAATACATTGTCTTTATCTGGATCCTACTTCCTCTCATCTTTTCCTTCTCCCAATGTACCTTTGAGGACTGGTTCACTTTATTTCCATTACCTCCATATATAAAATGTGTATCGCCATAATCGTACCGACACAAAGAATAAATATAAAATCACTTTTACTGCACAGTGAACAACATAAAAAATTATTTAAAAAAGCCCAAAATTTTTGTTTTTCACAATATTTTGGAGTTTTTCACAAAAAATGCTGCATGTGCCAACAAAAATGCGCCACTTAAAATGCACCGCTTATAGTCTCATAGTCGCAGTCAAATATAAAAATAAATAAATAAAGAGGCTGGTCATTAAGGTAAAAAATGGGTCTGTCCTTAACCCCTTAAGGACCGGGGTTTTTTCCATTTTTGCATTTTCGTTTTTTGCTCCTTGCGTTTTTAAAAAAATCATAACTCTTTCAATTTTGCACCTAAAAATCCATATGAGGGCTTATTTTTGCGCCACCAATTCTACTTTGCAATGACATCAGTCATTTTGCCCAAATATCTACGGTGAAATGGAAAAAAAATCATTGTGAGACAAAATTGAAAAAAAAAATGCAGTTTTGTTACTTTTGGGGGCTTCCGTTCAATGTAGTACATTTTTCGGTAAAAAGGACACATTATCTTTATTCTGTAGGTTCATACGATTAAAATGATACCCTACTTATATAGTTTTGATTTTGTCGTACTTCTGGAAAAAATCATAACTTCATACAGGAAAATTAATACGTTTAAAATTGTAATTTCTGACCACTATAACTTTTTTATTTTTCCGTGTATGATGCTGTATGAGGGCTAATTTTTTTGCGCCGTGATCTGAAGTTTTTAGCGGTACCATTTTTGCATTGATGGGACTTATTGGTCGCTTTTTATTCATTTTTTCATGATATAAAAAGTGACCAAAAATGCACTATTTTGGACTTTGGAATTTTTTTGCACGTACGCCATTGACCGGTTTAATTAATGATATATTTTTATAATTCGGACATTTCTGCACGCGGTGATACCATATATGTTTATTTTTATTTACGCTGTGTTTTTTTTTATGGGAAAAGGGGGGTGATTCAAACTTTTAATAGGGAAGGGGTTAAATGATCTTTATTCACTTTTTTTCACTTTTTTTTTTTTGCAGTGTTATAGGTCCCATAGGGACCTATAACACTGCACACACTGATCTTCATCATTGATCACTGGCTTCTCATAAGAAACCAGTGATCGATGATTCTGCTGCTTGACTGCTCATGCCTGGATCTAACGCACTGAGCAGTCATTCGGGGATCGGACAGCAAGGAGGCAGGTAGGGGCCCTCCTGCTGTCCTGTAAGCTGTTCGAAATGCCGCGATTTTGCCGCGGCTATCCCGAACAGCCCACTGAGCTAGCCGGCATACTTTCACTTTCAATTTAGACGCGGCGTTCAACTTTCAACGCCGCATCTAAAGGGTTAACACGCCATGGCCCCGCGTTATAGATCGGGAGCGGACACATGACGTTCCAGGGGTTAAAATAAAGCCATAGTTTTGATCCAGATTAAATATTGTCTCAAAGAGTTTCATTTGAGCAGTTTAACCATGGAAATTAAAATTTTTTCCTCTTTTAGTTTTTCCATCCACGGCAGTGTTTTCCAAACAGCATGTCTACAGCTGTTGCAAAACTACAACTCCCAGTATGCCTGTACAGCCTTTGGCTGTATAGGCATGTTGGAAGTTGTAGTTTACAACAGATAAAGATACACTGTTTGGATATTACTAATCTACAGATCCAAGTGGTGTTTTTTGTGGGACCAATTGCACTAATTCTTCTAATTACATCCTTAATTTTTCCATACATTACGCTGAAAAACCTAAAAGCAAATTATTTGTGAGGCGAAATTTAAATTAAAAAAAATGCAACTTAGCAAATTTGGAGGGGGCTTCTTTTTTCACACTGTGTGGTCAAACTGACCTGTTACCTTGATTCTTCAGGTTGGTACAATTACCGACCCTGCTGACCCCTATACATTTTATATTTTTCTGTCTACGAAAGAGTGTGGGGGCTCATTTATGATGACATAATCTGTTGTTTTAATTGGTACCATTTTACTTTTGTCTAGATGTTTTGATCACATTTCACCATGCAGGATAAATAATGAATGAATATTTCCATAGTTCGGACAATGCTGCACATCAAATATGTTTATTTTTATTTAGGAAGGGGGGGTATTTAAACTTATAGTATGGAAGGGGATAATTTATGTATGTGAAAGTGTTATTCTATTTTTTTTTTAATAGTTTATTAGTCTGCCTAGGGGACTTTTATGAGCAATAGTTTGGTTGCTTATAGAGATAAGCGCAGTACATTTGCACTGATATCTGCACTCTGTTAATAAAGCTTGCTCCAGACATGCTCTATCAGTAGAAGAGCTATGGCTGCCAGGCCAGTGGGTCCACCTCTGCACCACCATTGACAGCTATTTGGTGTATATTGCTGAGTCAGATAGCTATTTGGATGGACTCCAACCACATGCCCTAGATGGGTCGTTACCATTGGCAGCAGGAGTGAGGAAGGTTGGTATATGTCTCTTTAATGCTTTCCCCCAGGATAAGTGCATTCCTAAAGGGGTTATCCAGGAAAAAAACATGTGTGTATATATATATATATATATATATATATATATCTCAACTGGCTCCAGAAAGTTAAACAGATTTGTAATTTACTTCTATTAAAAAAATCTTAATCCTTTCAGTACTCATGAACTGCTGAAGTTGAGTTGTTCTTTTCTGTCTCTCTGCTCTCTGGTGACACCTGTCTTGGGAACTGTTCAGAGTAGAAGCAAATCCCCATAGCAAACCTATTCTACTCTGTGCAGTTCCTGAGACAAGCAGAGATGTCAAGAGAGAGCACTGTTGCCAGAGAGAAAAGAACAACTCAACTTCAGCAGCTGATAATTATTGGAAGGATTAAGATTTTTTTTATAGAAGTAATTATAATTTAAGTATAATTTAAAAATCTGTTTAATTTTCTGGAGCCAGTTGATATAAAAAAAATGTTTTCCTGGAATACCCCTTTAAGGTAAAAATAAAAGATCAGAATATCCCTTTAATTTTCTTGTCAAGTTAAACAAGAAAGTCTAAAGAGTTAGTTCTTGATGGAGAACCGCCACATGCAGTACAAATTTGTGGGTGAAATTCTTTTAGAAATTTCAAGAGGTGCCTGTTAGCCATAGTTACTGCTCTCATTGTAAACCCTCATAAACCTCGGCAACTTTTCTACACGAAAATATTGTGCACCCAGAGTAAGTAAAAAAATAAATAAAAAAAGCTCTAAATGCAATGATAAATCTCCCCCATAGTCTGGGTTGATGTTGTGCAGTTCTATGATCATGTTATATTTTACTCTTTTAACAAGAGGCAAGAGCATCATCCTGTCAAGTTGATAAATGTCCCCTTAGTTCTTAAATGCTGTTAACATCCTTAATGTTTTATATTCTTTTATCCTAGGTGTATTGATAAGAAAACATGTTTTATGCAGCCATAATACTGCATTTGTATACATTTTAGAGCACATCTCACATCTTGGCTGACCTCTTGCAGCTATAATAAACTAAGGTTTCCATAGGGTTTCCATAGGACATATTATACTAGGACATATTATGACCCAATACCTTGACTACATGCAGTTTATATGAACAGAACTAAGGTCACCATAAGGCTCTAAATGAAACTTAGTTTGGGAGAGAAAAACTGCAATTGTTCAGGTGTTATAGTCATATTACACATACTGAAACTGTCCTAAATGATAGATTTCTATTGGATACATCCTAAGACAATGGACTGTTATGTATCCAATGAATACTAACTTAATATAAATTTGTATCTCTTAGAACCAAAAAGACTGTATATGATTTTCATTTAGACTTTAATTAAATGTCACTATTTATGTCCTTTCTTGTACTTAAGCTTGGTAGTAGGTGACAGATATCGGTAATATTTGCATTAAAGCATTTTATAAGAAATAAGATATTTTAAAAGGAGCCATTCAGTTTGGAACAAATATATACTTCCAAATAATATGGAATGGGTTTCAAAGCCTCAACCACGAGGGTCGCTCTTGAAAAGTGTTCATCCGAATTAAAGTTCAATTTAGCCTAGAAAAAACAAATTCTGTATCCTGTATTAATGAGTTTGATGCCTGGACAAATGCATCATGCTCTACTGCCATCTAGTGGTGGAATGGTCAGTCTTGTGCTGATAAATTATGAAATATAAAAAAAAAAGGATATATATGGCTTTTATTCTATCCTTAAATAACCTGTGGTCAAGATCTAAGGCTGTAGACTCAAAATGTCAGATTTCTACAAAAAGCTACATATGGCTTGCTGCATAAAAATGTCAAATTGGCACAGAATAAAAGAAATGTTTAAAGGTTTTTAACTAAAAGTAAAAAAAAAAGCCTTTACTCTGCTTAAGTTAAACAAAGGTTTTAACATTGTAAAACTCAATGGCATTTTTCATACAGTGACACCTCAAGACTATGGTGGAATTTATAAAATGTTGCACTAGATCAGGGGAAAAAATCACACATTTTTGTACATACACTGGGTTTGCACAAAAATTGATGCATTTTTGCCCACCAAATGGGCATGGCTTGATGCAAAGGGACACGGTTTCTTATAAAGGCGGTGTGACTTCCCCAGCATACTGAAATTACTACAATATAACAGCTGACAGGTGTAAGTTGTAGTGGAACCGTATGCCAGCTCCAAGCTGAAGTAGATTTCTGAGGCTGCCGCATTGCCAGCCTTATAAACCCTTGGATATATCAAGAGGCTCTTAATAAATCCCTCTACAATCTTTCAGTGGCAGAGGTTTACTTTAGACTGGCCCCTGAAATGTCAGGCTTGGTAAATCTGCACCTTACTATATTTTAAGTCTGGTATTCTACAATATAGAACATCAATTATTAATAAAATAAAGAAGTGACAGGATATATGTGAGAAAAGGCAAAATATACCATCCATACACTCACTGGCCACTTTGTTTTAAAGTACCTTCCTAGTATTGGGTTAAATACCCTTTTGTCTTCAGAACAGCCTTTATTCTTTATGGAATACTGTCTAC
Organism: Hyla sarda; assembly: GCF_029499605.1. Lineage (NCBI taxonomy): Eukaryota > Metazoa > Chordata > Amphibia > Anura > Hylidae > Hyla > Hyla sarda. The sequence continues at coordinate 326,567,030 of NC_079189.1, forward strand.
AAGGTGCTGGAAACATTCCAGCTGATGGCATCCCTCAGTTGCTGCAGATTTGTCAGTGGCATATTCACAATGCAAATCTCCTGTTTCACCACATCCCAAAGATGGTGAAGGGCTCTTGTTTTTTGCTGCCCCATTACTTTGGTCTTTGGTGCTGAAGTTCTGCGGAATTTTATCTGATCCTTACTACCGGCAAGTGCGGGGAGATCTTTCAATATCCTGTGAAATTCAGTCGTACCATTGTTACACGCCGATCTGGCGTGGGAAGCCTGCTGCAGACGGAGCTGTATTGAAACACCTTCATAAGTGTTGTGCCTTACTCTTGCACAACCGAACCAGGTTAGCATAACCGATACTATTGTGCTGATCACATAATTGGGTCCTACACATAGGAATGCTCTGTACCCCTCTTCTATTGGATCTGGTGACTGTGGAGGCCATTGGAGAACAGTGAACTCATTGTCATTTTCAAGAACCCAGTGTTATATGATGTGAGCTTTGTGACATGGGAGATTTATCAAAACCTGTGCAAAGGAAAAGTTGTCCAGTTGCCCATAGCAACCAATCAGATCACTTCTTTCATTTTGCAGAGTCCTTGTGAAAAAGGAAAGAAGCCATCTGATTGGTTGCTATGGGCAACTGCACCACTATTCCTCTACACTGGTTTTGATGAATCTCCCCCATAGTGCCTTATCCTGCAGGAAGTAGTCATTACAAGATGGGTACACATAATGGATGCACATGGTTAGCAACAATACTCAGGTAGGCTGTTATGTTTATTTGTTGCCTAGTTGGTAATAAGGGGCCCAAAGTCTTCCAAGAAAATTTCCCTACACGCCATTATACCATCACCACCAGCCTGAACCGTTAATACAAGGCAGGATGGATTAATGCTTTCATGTTGTTTATGTGGAATTCTGATCCTGCCATCTGAATGTCACAGCTGGAATAGAGACAAGGCCAGGCAATGGTCTTCCAGTCTTCCAATGTCCAATTTTGGTGAGCCTGTGGAACTTATAGTCTCAGTTTTCTGTTCTTTATAGCTTGTTTGTAACAAGTGGTTATTTTAGTCACTGTTCGTTCCGGTCACTGGAAATCAGTCTGCTTATTCCCCTCTGACATCAACAAGGCATTTTGGTCCACACAACTGACTGGACTGAATAAAAGAGAAACAGTGCTATTCTAGGAGCCCAGAACATACCAGAACATCATACTGCCACTGTCATAGGCTGTTTCTGTAATGGACAGGGGTCAGCATGAGCATTCTGACCAGTTGGTGGCTATGTAGCCCCATGCACAGCAAGCAGTAATGCACTGTGTTTTGACACTTTACTATTTTAGCCAGCATTATTACCAAATGTCTGTATAGGTCTTTTACAAATGTTCTAAAAAAATTAATTCCATATAGAAACAAATGTTGAAGTGTTCCAGTTCAAGAAAAAAACACTGTAACACATACCAAAGATTGACATTTCCTATTTTCTCTAGCTTATTTGTGCAGACTGAGTCATGGTCTCCAGAGTCATTTCATTATCATTTGATTGAGGAGAGACAACAGCTTCACTGTACACTAGACTAAACACTAGACATAATAAGGCTATGTGTGCAGCTCTCCTGCCACTTCAGGTCTCTGGGGAGAGAGGCAGTTCCCTATATTTTCCCGGAACCTTAATAGTCTATTGGCACTTTTTTTTTTTTTTATTAACTCCAATTTCTAACAGCTGCAATAAAGGTAAACAGACAATAGGGAAGAATTGTTTTCCTTAAATACAAGATCCTTAAAGAATTTTTAAGAAATATATTAGCTACAGCATAAAAATACAACAACACATTTCTTTAAAGTGCATCTGAAATCAAACTACAGTAATTTGTTCCAGTTATTTTTTACATTTACAGGGTATCATCCTCATATATATAAATCTCTGTATCCTAACAGAAATGGCTGCCCATGAATATTTATAAGTGACACCTCTCTAGACTTATTGCAATATATCCTTTTGCAGATTGTTCAACAACAGCTACGACAGCTGCCCTGTGACTAGCTTTGCAATAATAACCATTAATGGGAAAACCTCTCACAAGTCTACCAATGCCACATCATTGACTCGTTGTTAGGTTATTGTAATGTCCGTTTATCTGAATTTTGTGTTTTCTGGTTTGGGTCCTTTTCAGACATTGTTTTTGTCTGAACAGTTTCTGTGTTAATTCTCCCTGGTTTGGGAAGAGTTAATGCTTTCAACCTATGGCATCCTGGGTGGGGTTATTTAGACCCTAACTCTGCTGGAACTCTCTGCTGGTAATTCGACCTGTATTCTGGCCATGTTGGCATCACGTTAACTTTCTCTCTGTGCACATAACCTGAGTTTTAATAATGGTTATCTGTCCTGTTTGATATATTTAGATTTGAGTCTGCTTTGTTTTAGTATATTTGTTGGGTTTTAGTATTTGTGTATGTTCATTCTGCATTTGCTTTGGGTTGCCTTAGTCTGTATTCACACTGTGCATTATGTTTTTACCTTGTTATCCTGCAACTCAGAGGATAGAATCCTGTTCTGAGCCTTGTGCTATTCCGTCTATCTAGGAGTGAGCGAGTCTTGTGCCTGTACCTGTGTTTGCTTGTATTTAGGATTTTTGTTTTCCTCCTAGGCCAGTATCCTGATCACTCGGTGGAGTGTGCATGCTGGCTAGGAGCCTATTTGGCTTTGGTATTGATGTCCCTCCATGCATGGAGTGGGGTGTCTTGTGTGTTTCTTGTTCTGAGTCCAGTGTGAACAGTGCTTTTGATTGCCTGTCCCTGTTAGTGTTCCGGCATTCAGTTAACCTGTTCATCCCCTGCATCTCCCGGTTTTGTCTGCTGTATACTTATTCCCATATCTAGTCTTGTTTATATTATCATATCTGCCGTTAATCTTGATTCCGGTTTCTGAACTGTATGTTAGTATGCTATTTCCTGCCCTGTTTCTATTTATATATTTGTTTGTTGATTCCATTATGTTCCTGACTTGTTTCCAGACATGTATGTTTGTTTTATTGACTTTGACGCCTATTCACTTTAGTGCTTGGAAGGGACTGACTCCAAGTTGTCGATCCGTCATTTAGGGCAAATGGGCAAGTAGGCAGGGAGAGTGGTTTATAGGGACAGCTTTAGGGCTCACTTCTCCCTGCCCACTCCCATTAATGACAGCTACAGCTAATCTTTTTTCTGACTAGCATAAAACCATCTTAACAGAACATAAAAAGGGATTTCTGTAAATTGAACACTCAGGTAACAGTGAATGTAACTCAATAATGTTGGCAGGTTCTTTTATAGTTGTCAAATATTGACTATGACATGCACATAGGAGCTGCAATGCACCTGTAAGTTGGTACAATAGGTACAAAGAAATAGAAAAACCCATATAAAATATTTTAGTACCTATGGACATCTAGTTGTGCATAGCACACACTTTAGCTTTCAACCTCTGTAATTGTCAGTGTGCTCTAAGTTCTTTTTCTCCTGCAAATTTCCTGTGACCATTAAGCCAAGTTCCCATGATAGCTGAGCTCCATCTCATTCAGGCTAGGTTTTTTTTCTGTCAGTTTTTGGAAAACTGCCACTGCAGTTTTTGAGCCAAAGTCAGAAGTGGATTCATAAGGGAGGAGAAGTGTAAGTCCTTCCTTTATATGTCCTATTCCTTTTGATTACACTTCTGGCTTTGGTTCAAAAACTGCCAGAAAAAAAAAACAAGTGGAAACCTAGCCTTAGGGTCTGTTTGCACCAAACAAAGGAGCCAAAGGACTCTTTGCACAACAGACACCGTCAAGTCCAGACAAACCCCATTACCTTAAATGGGGTCCTTTGGTGCCTGTTATTTAGGGTTGAGCAGAGAATAAAATGCCGGTGCATTGCCGTGGAATGAGATTTGCCATAGAATGAGATGGTCCGCCTCCATCACATCCTATTGGCTCTCTCTTGTCACGTGACATATTTAAACGTCACGCATCGATGCGCACAGCAGTGTCAGTTTGGCTATCACAGGGAGAGGATCTCCTCATCCTGTGATAGCTGAAGCTGCACGGAGCTCTCATGGCCTCTGTGGCCCGACAGAAGTTCACACATGTACGCAGCTCATACGGCTGGCTCATATACACTTACTCAATTATTACATGTACTGTTGATCCACAGCGCTATCGGGATCCCTATGCCCGATGGCGCTGTCATCAGTGTGCGTCCCCGCGAGCGCCCCACGCCCGCAGCTCCACTCCCTGTCCCCCGCAGCTGTACTCCCCGTCCCCCGCAGCTGTACTCCCCGTCGCCCGTAGCTCTACTCCCCGTCCCCCATAGCTCTATTCCCAGTCCCCTGTTAACGCTCAGGGAGCGATCAACAGCGCTATGGGGATTCCTATGCCCGATGCCGCTGTCATCAGTGTGCGTCCCCGCGAGCGCCCCACGCCCGCAGCTGTACTCCCCGTCCCGTTAACGCTCAGGGAGCGGGGAACAGAAAATAGAGCATCGGGCGCAGGTAAAGTAGTACTGCGCATGCGCAGCACTAAGCGAATAACTTAACCTGCGCCCGATGCTCTACTTTCTGTTCCCCGCTCCCTGAGCGTTAACGGGACGGGGAGTATAGCTGCGGGCGTGGGGCGCTCGGGGGGAGGCACACTGAAGACAGCGGCATCGTGATCCCGATAGCGCTGTGGATCAACAGTAAATGTATATGAGGCATTCTATGAGCTGCGTACGTGTGAACTTCTGTCGGGCCACAGAGGCCATAAGAGCTCCGTGCAGCTTCAGCTATCACAGGATGAGGAGATCCTCTCCCTGTGATAGCCAAACTGACACTGCTGTGCGCATCGATGCGTGACGTTTAAATATGTCACGTGACAAGAGAGAGCCAATAGGATGTGATGGAGGCGGACCATCTCGATCTATGGCAAATCTCATTCCACGGCAATGCACCGGACATGCAGTATTTTCTTATCTTGTGGAGCTCAGCGCTGATGTGAACAAACCCTAAATTGCTTAATGATCTAACTACAATCCATTCCTGTCTAAGCAATAAGATTTTTTAGTTTCTGTGAAATGCAAATGTATCTGACTGGCTTGTTTCCTTACCACTTCTGTCTGTTTGCCACCCATCCTAACAATTGACTTTTATGAGAGAACTCTATCGGCCATGACGTCAGCCTGTCTACCATATTAAAAAAACTCCACCTCCTTTGACCTCAGTCTGTCTGACTATGCTTTATTGTGGTGTCCAAGAACAGGTGGCTGTCTCGTGGTTGAGGACTGACTCGGGCAGCCTAGCAGAACATAGTGTTGTGCCCACTGACATTCTTTGATAATATTAATTATGTAAATGGTGTAACATACAATTGATATATTTGCTTTGCATTGATTTTGTTATTGTTCTGTATATGTACTTTAATGCATTAATGTGCCTTTAAAATATGTGAGCCAATGAGACCCCAAAAGCTTCCTCTGCATAGTGAGGTACAGGGGAGGAGATAGTTAGTTCACGCTAGAGTCTAGTTCAGGTTAGTTCACCTAGTGGGTGCTCTTGAGCAACAGCCTAGCTCAGGTGTGCTGAGTCGTGTGTCCTAAGCAGGGGCCTACTTCAGTTTACTCCTGGTCATCCTACAAGTGTCACTCACGCGAGAACTATATGTACCTGCAGAATTGGTTACACTAGCGCAAATTCTAAAAATACGTCGGTGAAAAGCACCACATGTCTCAGAATGGCAACAAGGCTCTCAAGGGGTACGCTGCACTCTCACACTAAGGCCAGCTGTTGGTGTTTTGCAAAATTCACAAGCTCAGTAAAAGCAGTTAACCGTAACCTTACGTCAGTGTGTTTATTGACTCATCGTGTCTGGCCCAGAAAGACTGCTTGCCACCTTCAGTCCGTGGTTTGGATAAACGGTGCCCTGGCGTCATGAAGTGATCAAAGTATGTCCCTGTCGCTTCTCGGCCTTTTGGCTAAGATCAAGTGTAGTATCTGTTCTTATCAGTTTAATATGCCGGTGTATAGTAACGCCGGTATGGGGCTGGTGGGGATGGGTGCTGCATGGAGGATGCAGGTGTACCAGGGCTTTCCGGGGCTGGTTCTGAGGAATCAGCTCGACGGCTGCCCCGATGTGACCTGTTCCCTCCGGGTCTCGCCATGAGGCTGAGAGGGTCTAGAGCCGAGGTACTTTTGTGCCTCGGGGAGTGGTGACCCCGAGGTGCCGAAACTCACTGGGAGAATAGACTCACTGAGTTGAAGCACGGGCACCATAATCTCTTCACCTTGTGGCACTCACCTCTTGATTCCCGGCCTTCTGGCTAGGATCAGAGAAATTTTTATAGATCCGGCCGGATGTCCGGGCAGTATATCTGCACACATTCACTTATTTATTTATTTTTTGTCTCACTGTGTCACTTTTTGCGTGTTGTGTGTTCACAGGATTGGTCAGGATGCGGTAGCCCTTCTGGGTGTCCCTCCTGGCGGTCTAGGGGAGGTGTGTGTGGCCATTAGGTTCCGCACCTCCCTGCAAACACCCCGGGTACTCCTGCTTTGGCAGGGTACCTACCGTAATCGGCTCTGCGGGCAGATACCTTGGCTAACGCCAAGGGGGATGCCGGGAGCATTTGTGGTCCCCTAGTAGCTTCGGCGAAAAGGGACATCGAACCTGGAACCTCGCAGGTACCTTTTGGTCCGGAGGCGAAGGGTAAGGTTTGTTGGGGGGCCTCTCTCCTATCGGAGAAGGGCTTGCGATAGACCGCATCCTTTGTGCACTTTTTTTAGTGTAACACGTTTGCACTTTTTCTTGCACTTTGGGTGAATCGAAAGCACGTTCCTCGGCTTTAGATAAAAAAAAAAAAAAAAATATTGTCTGTCCTTATATTGTCATAACTTGAAGATTCAAAGCAGAAAATGGCAACTCACCAATACCGGTCAATTCAGTCTTTATTCAGCGATATCCATGTGCAAATACAAACACTGAGACGGAGAGCTGCTGAGCTGTTCAGCAGGAGAAAGGAGTCAGCGCAACAGCTGTTTCCTACATCACCACGTACTTCATCAAGTGCCTGATGAAGTACGTGGTGACGTAGGAAACAGCTGTCGCACTGACTCCTTACTCCTGCTGAACAGATCAGCAGCTGCCCGCCTCAGTGTTTGTATTTGCACATGGATATTGCTGAAGAAAGACTGAATTGACCGGTATTGGTGAGTTGCCATTGTCTCCTTTGAATCTTCAAGTTATGCCTTTGTGGTAGCTAAACCACTACAATAGAGCACCACTGACCACAATACCACAATACGTGCAGTTATTCCCTTGGAGTAGCGAAGCCCTCCTGAAGCGTAGTTAACTCCATGTAAGCTGAAGTGCCAGACTATACCTATTTTGAACTGTCCTTATATTGTCTTCAGCCCCAAGTCAAACTTGTTGAAACCCATGGGCTTCACATCTGCCATGTAGGCCCACAAAGTGAAGGAGCTTCTCTTCATTTCTCTGTTGTTTAATGTACTGTAGTCCACGAAACTAGGATTGAAAGGAGAAGGAAGATGGCTGCAGAAGTGACAGGAGAGGGTGTCAGAGTTCCTGATGATAGTTTGCTAGAGATTAGTGAGTCTCCCAAAATTACTTTTTGGAGCATTTGCTCAAATCAGTCATTGGATGCCCCCAGCAGAGAAAATGTTGTTAACAGTGTTTATGAAGGTCAATAAAGAGCATTAGCACTATATAAATCAAGATAATCATTTGAACAATATTGTTACAGATCACATTCTAGGATTTTGCAGTAACTTTTATAAGGACCATATAAAAAGGAAGAACAAAAGATTAGTAGTTGTTAGCATGGTCCATAAGGAATATAAAATCTATATTCTATGTTTTATTAAAGCAATAATTAAGCCCATGTGCATCAAGTGTAGAAATCCTGTAGGATTCTTATGTTATTGCATAATTGGTGTTTTTTTGAGTGGGGTGATGCTTATAGACTTGGGGGTCTTTGCCATGCAGATTAGGCTTTCACAGTTACAGCTCAGTTCTAATATTGTACTCTATGTTGACAGACCTAAGTACACCAGGCGTATGTTCATGTGTCTTTCTCGTCAGAATACGCATAAAACCAGAATGTAATAGACATTCAATTCTACGATTTGAAATATGTATGGATAAGTTATTTATACTGCACATATTCCATGCAGAAAACTTGCAGGATGCAGATTAGCTGCATTGACTATGACTATTGTGCATCTCAGAATGTGACAAATCTGCACCAAAAAGAGAATGAAATATAATGCAAAAATCTGATGGTATTCATATTTTACAGGGTATTTTTCCAACACAAAAATAACAACATATGAACTTCCATGGTGGAGGAGGTTTATCAAAACTTGAGGAACAGTGATGCAGTTGCCATATTAAAGGAGTAGTCCAGTGGTGACTCAGTGGTGAGCAACTTATCCTCTATCCTAAGGATAGGGGATAAGTTGCAGATCGCGGGGGGTCCGACAGCTGGGGCCCCCTGCGATCTCCTGTACGGAGCCCCGACAGCCTGCGGGAAGGGGGCGTGTCGACCTCCGCACGAGGCGGCGGCCGACACGCCCCCTCAATACAACTCTATGGCAGAGCCGAAGCGCTGCCTTCGGCAATCTCCGGCTCTGCCATTGAGATGTATTGAGGGGGCGTGTCGGCCGCCGCCTCGTGCGGGGGTCGACACCCGCTATCTCGGCGTAGAGCCGGGGCCCCGTACAGAGAGATCGCAGGGGGCCCCAGCGGTCGGACCCCCCGCGATCTCAAACTTATCCCCTATCCTTAGGATAGGGGATAAGTTTTTCACCACTGGACTACCCCTTTAAGCAATCAGATGCAAGCTTTAATTTTTTCAGAGACCATTTAAAAATGATTTCCTACCTCCATGACATATATTAAAATCATGAGGCTGTTAACTGTGTATGGATCAGGACCCTGACATGATTTCCATTGTTCTGGCAGCCTGAGGCCTCTACAAGGCCTACATAACTGCCAGGACTTGTCTATTGATAGTGCCTGTGCCTGTGGCAGGCTTTACCAGTAGAGCATAGAGGTAATGGATTAATGGAGGCCATGTTGCATGTATAAAGCCCCCATGGTACCAGAATAGTGGGAACCCCCCCCCCCCCACACACACACACACACACACATATTATTTTTTTATTTTCACAGCCCACTGGTCCAAAACTTTTCAGACAATGTCCAAAATGCTCCACTGCACCCCTTGTTACATTTCGCAAGGCGTGTACATTCCAAAATTGAGTCACATGTTTTTTATGTTTAATTTAAAATTTTATGTTGGAACCTCTGCAACTATCAGTCATTGGAGTGCAAATGATCAATTTAGGCCTGAAATGCACATGGAGCTCTCATTCCTGAGCCCTGTTGTATTTCAAAGCAACAGTTTGGGGCCACACATGGGGTATTTTCTAAGACAGGAGAAATTGTGTAACAAATGTTGGGGGGGGGGGCTTTTTGTCCTTTTACCCATAGTCAAAATAAAAAAATGTGGGGCTATACCATCATGTTGCTGTGAAAAAATTTTTTTTTAAATTATTATTATGGTCCACTGTTCAAATCTTTGAATCACCTTTGGAGTCTAAATGCTAAATATTTCCACAATGTGATCACTTGTGGGCAGTGGTGTACCAAGGGGGGGCGGGGGGGGCTCACCCCGGGTGCCACTCTCAAGGGGGGTGCCAGGGGCAGACTGACCAACCGCCGCAACTACTGAGGATCTGGGACACTCGGCCCAGATCCCCAGCAGACAGCGCTACATTCTCCTGTATGCGCGATACACGAACATACAGGAGAAGGCATCCCCTCTGTGTGAGCCGCATCTGCAGCTACACAGAGGAGACGTGACCACCGCCCCCATGCAGCACGCAGTACAGGCGCCGGTGACGTCACTCATCGGCGCCTGTACTGTGGAGGGGAGAAGACGCGGGCCCTGCAGCTGAGGAGATCGCTGCATGGGATATCAGGTGAGCATCCTTTTTTTAATTTTTTTTTTAACCCTGCCTATAACTACAGGGAAGGGGCGGGTGCTCTGCATATACCTATGGGAAAGGGAGGGAGAAGGGGGGTGCTCTGCATATACCTATGGGAAAGGGAGGGAGAGGGGGGTGCTCTGCATATATCTATGGGAAAGGGAGGGAGAGGGGAGGTGCTCTGCATATACCTATGGGAAAGGGAGGGAGAGGGGGGTGCTCTGCATATACCTATGGGAAAGGGAGGGAGAGGGAGGGTGCTCTGCATATACCTATGGGAAAGGGAGGGAGAGGGGGGTGCTCTGCATATACATATGGGAAAGGGAGGGAGAGGGAGGGGTGCTCTGCATATACCTATGGGAAAGGGAGGGAGAGGGAGGGGTGCTCTGCATATACCTATGGGAAAGGGAGGGAGAGGGGGGTTCTCTGCATATACCAATGGGAAAGGGAGGGAGAAGGGGGTGCTCTGCATATACCTATGGGAAAGGGAGGGAGAGGGGGGGTGCTCTGCATATATCTATGGGAAAGGGAGGTAGAGGGGGGGCTCTGCATATATCTATGGGAAAGGGAGGGAGAGGGGGGTGCTCTGCATATACCTATGGGAAAGGGAGGGAGAGGGGGGTGCTCTGCATATACCAATGGGGAAGGGAGGGAGAGGGGGGTGCTCTGCATATACCTATGGGAAAGGGAGGGAGAGGGGGTTCTCTGCATATACCTATGGGAAAGGGAGGGAGAGGGAGGGTGCTCTGCATATACCTAAGGGAAAGGGAGGGAGAGGGGGGGTGCTCTGCATATACCTATGGGAAAGGGAGGGAGAGGGGGGTGCTCTGCATATACCTATGGGAAAGGGAGGGAGGGGGGTGCTCTGCATATACCTAAGGGGAAGGGGGGGGTGTAGCTCTGCAGATACCTATGGGGAAGGGGGGGTGTAGCTCCGCATATACGTATGGGAAAGAGGGGGGATGTAGCTCCGCATATACCTATGGGAAAGAGGGGGGTAGCTCTGCACATACCTATGGGAAAGAGGGGGGGTAACATTGCATATACCTATGGGAAAGATGGGGGTTGTAGCTCTGCATATACCTATTGGAAAGAGGGGGGGGAGTGTAACTCTGCATATACCTATGGGAAAGAGGGGGGTAGCTCTTCATATGCCTATGGGAAAGAGGGGGAGGTGTAACTCTGCATATAACTATGGGGAAAGAGGGGGTTACCTGGCTACCTACCTACCTGCCCTTTTACTGTGCAGGACACCAATGAGGGCATTATTACAGTTTGTGGGCCTATAGATGGGAAGATTGAGGAGGGGAGGGCACTGAAAAAATGCAGAGTCTAACATGTTTGTCCTGCAGATGTTAAGAGATCCAAATGGTGGTCTTATCCAGACGGAGAAGAAAAGGAAAGAGGACTCCGCTGATCAGAAAAGACGTTATTATGAGTCCCAAAATGTAACTCTAATCACTTATATGGTATACACACCCTGTGTGCAGCTGATATCTACCGCCATATGGTCCTGTATATAATTAGTTTTATTGTATACAGATTCTTTATAGTATACTGATCTGTGTATAGTGGTTTTATTCAGTACATTATGGCGGTATTTTCCAGTTATTGTGTGGTGGTATATATTTACTCCTTGTATACCAGTATCATTGGTCATGGAAATTTACCTACGTTAAAGTGTTTCTTATATATATAAATTTTAGTTTATTGTGTGTGGGATTTGGGTGGAATAGGAGCATGGCAGAAGATTGACGAGCTGCAGAGCCTAGCAGGGGCCCTTGCCTTTTTTTTTTTTGGTCTGGGGGCCCCGAGTGTTGTCAGTCCACCCCTTGGGGGAGGGAGTGTAATTAAGGGGGGTGCGTGTGTGTGTGGGGGGGGTGCAAAACAAAGAATCCGCCCCGGGTGCCAAATGCTCTAGGTACGCCCCTGCTTGTGGGGTGTTTTTTTTAGCTTTTATGTCAGAAAACTCTGCAACTATCAGCCGTTGCAGTGCAAATCAACAATTTAGGCTTCATATATGGTTATTATATGAGTGTTTATGTACACAATTGTGTAAAAACATTTTTGAGGGTCTTTTTCTTCTTTTGCGCCCTGTGAAAATGTAAAAAAATTTAAAAGCTGATAAAATCCTATGGGACATTTTTTTTACAGGGGGAAGGGGTATATAAGGGTGAGTATAAATTTAGTGTTTTACTCTTTATTTCAGTGTGTCATGTAAATAAAGTGTACATGTAGGGTAGCATTCATTTACTTTTTATCTTAACAAATGTAAGCAGGGCTGTTCCTGCTCTAGTGGAGACTGATGTTTATTTTTTATTTTTTCTCTAGCCTAACTCTCCCTGCCTAATGTCCTCTGTCCCTCTCACATCATGCTGATCGTCAATCTCCTGGTCTAACCTGTAGGAAACAATTATGTGGACCTGCTCTGCTCGCCATCTGGACTAGGAAAGCACCAATCTTCCTATATTCCGGCCCACCAGATATTGGATTGGCCTGGAAGTGTGGGGATTAGCTTGTCAGAATTAACCAGCTAATCGCAATGATTGCTGTTACTGAGGGGAGGGGGATTTTAGGACCCCCCCATAGGCAAAGTGCGGTAGGTAACAGGGTACAGCAATGTACATGTATGTCATGTGTCCTTAAGGGGTTAGATCAATCCCATTTCCCAATTACCATATAAAAAGAATGTAAACAAAATTTAAATAAACATATTTGGTGCTGCCACGTGTGGAATGGTTTGAACCTTTAAAATAGAACATTATTGATCTCACATTGAGAATGGAGTGAATAAACGAAACGTTATATGCCACAATTTTGTTATCACATCTCAAAAAAATTTATGAAAAAAAGTGATCAAAAAGTCCATTCTTAACAACATAGTATTAATAGAAATCATAGATCACAGCACAAAAATGATCCTTCAAACAGCCCTGTATATGAACAAATAAAGTAATTATAGATGCTCAGACTTAGGCAATTTTAAGCATTCTCAGCTACTTAAATGGGCCACTAGGGGTCCCCCTTCTGGTCCAGACCGCAGCACAGACTTTTGCCTCCTACTGGACTGGCAGGCTACCAAACTCAGAAAGTGCAGTCTGGCCATTGACAGTGAATAGCACTCGCTCTCTGCGTATGAAACAAGGATAGTGAGTGCTATTTACTGCAATGCAAATAAAAACGGCACAACCAATATCCAGAAGAAAAGTGAGATAAGGGGTGCCCGCATAGCTGGAACCTGGGTCCGTTGGTTCCTCAATCCAAACAATAGTAAATATGATGCAGCACTCCACAAGTTGCAAAGAAGGGTGGTTTTATTCCATCATGTGCATAGACGTTTCACCAGCCTCACGCTTGAAAAAGCCAGCGTGAGGCTGGTGAAACGTTGTCTATGCACATGATGGAATAAAACCACCCTTCTTTGCAACTTGTGGAGTGCTGCATCATATTTACTATTGAGTGCTATTTACTGCCTATGGCCAGACCGCAATTCCTGAGTTTTGTCTCCTGCCAGGAGACCAAAGTCTGTGCTTTTGGGCAGACGGAATGCAATATTGACTACAAGGGAGACCCATATTGGCCAGATTTATAAGGCCATGAAAGTGACATAAAAATATTTTTTTTACAGGAAGTGAATTACAAATATTATTTATTTTACCTGCTGTATCATATGTAAAAAAAAATAATAATTAATGACAGTGCCAATTTAACAAAAAGTTTTTTTTTTTTTTATCTAGTAAAATAAAACAAAATCTTTATGAATTGGGTATTGTAATCATATTAAAAGTATCAAATATAAAATAAGGTCTATTGAGCAGGATCTTGACACCATCCCGCTTCATATCATAGTTGCCCTGGCTGATAAAAGGAAAAAAAATAAAATCGCAAAAATGAAAAATTGGGGTTAAGGAGTTAAAAATGAAAGATGGACACTGACTGGATGTTGGGCAACTGTGTAACGTATTCATTCTTCTTGCCTACCAGTGTTAAAATACACATGAAGGTATTGGAAAATGCAATGGTTTTTCCCAAATGTTCCAAAGATTCTCTTTTTGGTAGTTGCAAAGTAGTCAAGAAGAAATAGCTTTTGTAAACATTGAATAGTTGGAAAAATTTTCATAAATTCTCAGTTTTGAGGAGTTAAAATCCGATTTGTGTGTGTCTCAAAATGCCTCAAGAAGAAATAGCTTTTGTAAACATTGACATTTTGATAAGTAAAAAAAAAAAAATCATCAAAATGATCTCCCTCTAAACACAGCGAGTGTCTCAAAATGGTAAATAAATCACTTTTGTAAACATTAAAATGTTGAATAAATTATTCTTTTTTTGTGATCAAAGCACGTTGGGTATATCTAGGCCTAGCTGGTAGATGTAAAACCCTTTATTGAAGACTTAAAGTGCCTTCCAAAAGTGTTTTTTTTTTTTGTTAATCAAAATTTTATGTGATGGATCAGAACACAACAGACTAAGTTGGTGAAGTGAAATGAGAAAAATATATAAATATAACTATTGTTTAGAAATAGAAAACAGAAAGTTGGCATGTGCATATGTTTTCACCCCCCTTTGTTAGGAAGCCCATGAAAAGCTCTGGTGCAACCAATTACTTTCAGAAGTCACATAATTAGTGAAATGATGTCCACCTGTGTGCAATCTAAGTGTCACATGATCGGTCATTACATATACACACCTTTTTTGAAAGGCTGCAGAACCTTAGCAACAGGCATCAGCAACCAAACACTGCCAAGGAACTCTCCAAAAAGTAAGGCACAATGTTGTTGAGAAGTACAAGTCAGGGTTAGCGTATCAAAAACTATCCAAATCTTTGATAATCCCCAGGAGCACCATCATCAAATCTATCATAACCAAATGGAAAGAACATGGCACAACAGCAAACCTGCCAAGAGACGGCTGCCCACCAAAAAGTAAGGACCGGGCAGGGAGGGCATTAATCAGAAAGGCAGCACAGAGACTTAAGGTAACCCTGGAGGAGCTGCAGAGTTCTACAGCAGAGACTGGAGTATCTGTACATAGGATGACAATAAGCCGTACGCTCCGTAGAGTTGTGCTTTATGGCATAGTGGCGAGAAGAAAGCCATTACTTTCAGCTAAAAACAAAAAGGCACTTTTTGAGTTTGTCAAGAGGCATGTGGGAGGCTCCAAAAATTTATGGAGGAAGGTGCTCTGGTCTGATGAGACTAAAATTTAACTTTTTGGCCATCAAAGAAAACTCTATGTCTGGCACAAATCCAATACATCACATCACCCAAAGAACACTGTCCATTTTTCAGCAGCTTTGAAACTGGTCAGAGTTGAGAGAAAGATGGATGGAGTTAAATACAGGGATATTCTTGAGCAAAACCTGTAAAACTCTGTGCATGATTTGAGGCTAGGATGGAGGTTCACCTTCCAGAAGGACAATGACCCCAAACACACTACTAAAGCAACACTTGAGTGGTTTAACCCCTTAAGGACGCAGGACGTAAATGTACGTCCTGGTGAGGTGGTACTTAACGCACCAGGACGTACATTTATGTCCTGCGCATAACCGCGGGCATCGAAGCGATGCCCGTGTCATGCGCGGCTGATCCCGGCTGCTGATCGCAGCCAGGGACCCGCCGGCAATGGCCGACGCCCGCGATCTCGCGGGCGTCCGCCATTAACCCCTCAGGTGCCGGGATCAATACAGATCCCGGCATCTGCGGCAGTTCGCGATTTAAATGAACGATCGGATCGCCCGCAGCGCTGCTGCGGGGATCCGATCATTCAGAACGCCGGACGGAGGTCCCCTCTCCTTCCTCCGTCCGGCTCAGGTGTCTCCTGCTCTGGTCTGTGATCGAGCAGACCAGAGCAGGAGATGACCGAAAATACTGATCTGTTCTATGTCCTATACATAGAACAGATCAGTATTAGCAATCATGGTATTGCTATGAATAGTCCCCTATGGGGACTATTCAAGTGTAAAAAAAAAATGTAAAAAAATGTAAAAGTAAAAGTAAAAAAAAAGTGAAAAATCCCCTCCCCCAATAAAAAAGTAAAACGTCCGTTTTTTCCTATTTTACCCCCAAAAAGCGTAAAAAACATTTTTATAGACATATTTGGTATCGCCGCGTGCGTAAATGTCCGAACTATTAAAATAAAATGTTAATGATCCCGTACGGTGAACGGCGTGAACGAAAAAAAATAAAAAATGTCCAAAATTCCTACTTTTTTAATACATTTTATTAAAAAAAAATTATAAAAAATATATTAAAAGTTTTTTATATGCAAATGTGGTATCAAAAAAAAAGTACAGATCATGACGCAAAAAATGAGCCCCCATACCGCCACTTATACGGAAAAATAAAAAAGTTAGAGGTCATCAAAATAAAGGGATTCTAAACGTACTAATTTGGTTAAAAAGTTTGTGATTTTTTTTAAGCGCAACAATAATATAAAAGTATATAATAATGGGTATCATTTTAATCGTATTGACCCTCAGAATAACGAACACATGTCATTTTTACCATAAATTGTACGGCGTGAAAACAAAACCTTCCAAAATTAGCAAAATTGCGTTTTTCGTTTTAATTTCCCCACAAAAATAGTGTTTTTTGGTTGCGCCATACATTTTATGATATAATGAGTCATGTCATTACAAAGGACAACTGGTCGCGCAAAAAACAAGCCCTCATACTAGTCTGTGGATGAAAATATAAAAGAGTTATGATTTTTAGAAGGCGAGGAGGAAAAAATGAAAACGTAAAAATTTAATTGTCTGAGTCCTTAAGGCCAAAATGGGCTGAGTCCTTAAGGGGTTAAGGGGAACATTTCAATGTGCTGGAATGGCCTCGTCAAAGACCAGATCTCAATCCAATTGAAAACAGAGGGAGTGGAGCGTTGACTCAGAGAATGGACCCCAGTGAAAAAATACACTTTGGGGGAGATTTATCAAAACCTGTCCAGAGGAAAAGTTGCTGAGTTGTCCATAGCAACCAATCAGATGGCTTCTTTCATTTTTGAAAAAGGCCTCTGGACAGGTTTTTATAAATATCCCCTAATGGCTTTTTCCAAGAGTTCCAAAAATTCTTCCTAATGGTGGTTGCAACAGGGTTGGTGTCCCAACATTAGAAAAGAAGAAATAGCTTTTATATGAAAGGCCAAAAAAAAAAGGATCTTTTTTTTTTATTTTTTATTTATTTATTTATTTATTTTTTTTGGGGGGGGGGTCCAGCTACAAATGCTATGTTTTTTATTAAACCCAGGAAATACAGATAACTTGGAGAAAAGTGCCCATTCCATTTTTACTCTGAACACTAGAAATGCGTATTTGTTTTAGCCCAGCAACAAATACTATGTTTTCTATTAAACCTATAAAATCCAGAAAATTTGGTGTGAAATGCCTATTCAACATTCACTCTCAATTCTATGGTTTATGGTAAAATACATGTCAGCTCACTTCACCGTGCTTTGCCCCATTTGCTATGTTTTGTAGTGTGATAGATTTTATGGGCTTGTTCTGCATTCACACTGCTGGGATTTGCAGTGCACAATGCTTTACGCAAATTCATTTGTATTGTTTTTTGTAAAGGCTTACTGGGATCAGAGTTCTTCTGTGCACTTCTCACTGGTAAGCTTTTTTTTTCTAAAATGGCAGTTACAATGCAGTGTATAGGGTTTTATCAGTCTCTTAGACCCACCCCTATGCTGTCTTAGACCCACCCCTATGCTGTTTTAGACCCACCCCTATGCTGTCTGAGACCCACCCCCATGCTGTCGCTATTAGCTGCAAAGTATGCGGGACTACCCTAATGTAATCTCAGTGCGGGACAGTCATCATTGGCTTTACACCACTTCAATGTTCTAAAAAAAATTTGTGCAATTTCTGGTAGAATATCTTTCAAAGTTGCCTACTGTTTGGTGGACCGTACCCCACTTTTTGCAGTGGAGCTATATTTATTATTTGCGCAAATTAACTTTAGAAGTGTTATTTTCTTTTTGCAAACCTACACCACCAAATTTGACACGTACAAAGGGGAGAGCACAAAGCTTAAAGGGGTAATCCAGGAAAAAACATTTTTTTATATATATTAACTGGCTCCAGAAAGTTAAACAGATTTGTAAATTACTTCTATTAAAAAATCTTAATCCTTTCAGTACTTATGAGCTTCTGAAGTTAAGGTTGTTCTTTTCTGTCTAAGTGCTCTCTGATGACACCTGTCTCGAGAAATGTCCAGTTTAGAAGCAAATCCCCATAGTAAACCTCTTCTAAACTGGGCAGTTCCCGGTTCATCAGAGAGCACTTAGACAGAAAAGAACAACCTTAACTTCAGAAGCTCATAAGTACTGAAAAGATTAAGATTTTTTAATAGAAGTCCTTTACAAATCTAAAAACAAAAGGAATTTACAAATCTGTTTAACTTTCTGGAGCCAGTTGATATATAAAAAAAAGTTTTTTCCTGGAATACCCCTTTAAATCAATCTCTGCCGCTCACTGGTTTCTATAATTGTGCAAAATTTATCAAGTCCTTTGCACCTTTTTTGTGAATTTTGAGCAACTGTGCCAGCCAAGCAAGCAAACAGGGGTAAAATCTTTACTACCTTACACCAACATTGATAAATGTCCCCCAGTGTTCCTACTTTCTCATCCTTTCATGCATTCAGGTGCCAAAATGTCAGGTGTTCCTCATCTCTTCTTCTATAATAGTGCCGTTGCCAGGCTCATGCAGGCCAATCCTGGCAAAGTTCTAATGTTCGGCAAGCCACTTTCTCCGTAAAGGTTTTGAGCGAGACCGGGTTTACTGGGCTCGGCTTGCCCATCTCTAATTGTAATAATTCAAGACTTTATTCTTATTTCCAAAGGCCCTGATTTACTATTGTAAACCCAACATGTATTGCCGGGTTGTGCACTAGATTCTGGCGCATTGCGCCTGAAATTCTCTCTGCGTCAGAATTTGCGCCAGAATTGGAAAAAAAAAACAGACTAACTCTCTTCACTGAGAAAACCCAAAAAGGGGCGTGGCTGCCAGGAAAAGTGGGCATATCCACTTAAAATGGGTGTGTCCCGACATTTTCACAAAAACACAACATGTTTACTATGGTTTTCACAGAAAATGTAGTGGATTTCAGTTGAGGAAACCCCGACAGATCAGATCATGTGTAAAAAAGCAAAATGCAGGGAAAAGTGGAAAATGTAGGGAAACCTTAGTAAATACCATGTTAAAAAAATTGTAGGGAATTAAAACCCACAAAAGAAACCTACACAACACTCTTAGTAAATCAGGGCCAAAATGTGCAAATTTAAGAAAGAAAAGAAAAGACTTCTATCTTTGAAGGGCTCAATATTTAGCAAGAACATTCCTCAAATTAAGCAATAAATAGTATACCTAGAGTATTTTACTGAAGGACCCAAATGCCTGTGCACTGCAGGTACATTCCATTGTTTGTCATAAGCACCATGCACTGCTTATTTTAGGGGACTGTTAGGCCAGTATTGACATATTTATTAAACACAGTGCCCCAAGAAGTACATGAAAATGTGTATTTTTTTTCTTTGTGCGACAAATTTATCATTTTAATTTTTTCATTTTCCAAGACAACGGTAAGCTGGTGTAGGTTTGTGG
Organism: Hyla sarda; assembly: GCF_029499605.1. Classification (NCBI taxonomy): domain Eukaryota; kingdom Metazoa; phylum Chordata; class Amphibia; order Anura; family Hylidae; genus Hyla; species Hyla sarda. The sequence continues at coordinate 326,586,618 of NC_079189.1, forward strand.
TGTGTTTTTTCCCGTGCAACATTTTTTGCAAAAAATCCATGACCACTGCAAGTTCAAACTGAAAAAAGCCCAATGTACGGGAGTTTGGAAAATTTGCCATTTCTGCACAGCGGTTAATAAAGATGCATTAAAAAAAAAAAAACAGGCGCACATGCGAAATTCAATGCGACAAAAGTATGGGGGGAAAAAAAGCCATAATTGCAATGATAAATCTCTGTCAATGTGAAATAGATTTTATCCTAGTATTAACTGCTAGTGATATGGTTTTGATCCTAGTGCCAAGATGTAGTATTGTTGTTGTTACGCCGAGCGCTCCGGGTCCCCGCTCCTCCCCGGAGCGCTCGCTTCACTCTCTCCGCTGCAGCGCTCCGGTCACGTCCTCTGACCCGGGGCGCTGCGATCCCGCTGCCAGCCGGGATGCGATTCGCGATGCGGGTAGCGCCCGCTCGCGATGCGCACCCCGGCTCCCCTACCTGACTCGCTCCCCGTCTGTTCTGTCCCGGCGCGCGCGGCCCCGCTCCCTAGGGCGCGCGCGCGCCGGGTCTCTGCGATTTAAAGGGCCACTGCGCCGCTGATTGGCGCAGTGGTTCCAATTAGGGTAATCACCTGTGCACTTCCCTATATTACCTCACTTCCCTTGCACTCCCTTGCCGGATCTTGTTGCCTTAGTGCCAGTGAAAGCGTTCCTTGTGTGTTCCTTGCCTGTGTTTCCAGACCTTCTGCCGTTGCCCCTGACTACGATCCTTGCTGCCTGCCCCGACCTTCTGCTACGTCCGACCTTGCTTCTGCCTACTCCCTTGTACCGCGCCTATCTTCAGCAGCCAGAGAGGTGAGCCGTTGCTAGTGGATACGACCTGGTCACTACCGCCGCAGCAAGACCATCCCGCTTTGCGGCGGGCTCTGGTGAAAACCAGTAGTGGCTTAGAACCGGTCCACTAGCACGGTCCACGCCAATCCCTCTCTGGCACAGAGGATCCACTACCTGCCAGCCGGCATCGTGACAGTAGATCCGGCCATGGATCCCGCTGAAGTTCCTCTGCCAGTTGTCGCTGACCTCACCACGGTGGTCGCCCAGCAGTCACAACAGATAGCGCAACAAGGCCAACAGCTGTCTCAACTGACCGTTATGCTACAACAGTTACTACCACAGCTTCAGCAGTCATCTCCTCCGCCAGCTCCTGCACCTCCTCCGCAGCGAGTGGCCGCTCCTGGGATACGCTTATCCTTGCCGGATAAATTTGATGGGGACTCTAAGTTTTGCCGTGGCTTTCTTTCCCAATGTTCCCTGCATCTGGAGATGATGTCGGACCTGTTTCCCACTGAAAGGTCTAAGGTGGCTTTCGTAGTCAGTCTTCTGTCCGGAAAAGCCCTGTCATGGGCCACACCGCTCTGGGACCGCAATGACCCCGTCACTGCCTCTGTACACTCCTTCTTCTCGGAAATCCGAAGTGTCTTTGAGGAACCTGCCCGAGCCTCTTCTGCTGAGACTGCCCTGTTGAACCTGGTCCAGGGTAATTCTTCCGTTGGCGAGTATGCCGTACAATTCCGTACACTTGCTTCAGAATTGTCCTGGAATAATGAGGCCCTCTGCGCGACCTTCAAAAAAGGCCTATCCAGCAACATTAAAGATGTTCTGGCCGCACGAGAAATCCCTGCTAATCTACATGAACTCATTCACCTAGCCACTCGCATTGACATGCGTTTTTCTGAAAGGCGCCAGGAACTCCGCCAAGATATGGACTCTGTTCGCACGAGGCGTTTCGTCTCCTCGGCTCCTCTCTCCTCTGGTCCCCTGCAATCTGTTCCTGTGCCTCCCGCCGTGGAGGCTATGCAGGTCGACCGGTCTCGCCTGACACCTCAAGAGAGGACACGACGCCGTATGGAGAACCTCTGCCTGTACTGTGCTAGTACCGAACACTTCCTGAGGGATTGTCCTATCCGTCCTCCCCGCCTGGAAAGACGTACGCTGACTCCGCACAAAGGTGAGACAGTCCTTGATGTCTACTCTGCTTCTCCACGTCTTACTGTGCCTGTGCGGATGTCTGCCTCTGCCTTCTCCTTCCCTGCTGTGGCCTTCTTGGACTCTGGATCTGCAGGAAATTTTATTTTGGCCTCTCTCGTCAACAGGTTCAACATCCCGGTGACCAGTCTCGCCAGACCCCTCTACATCAATTGTGTAAATAATGAAAGATTGGACTGTACCATACGTTTCCGCACGGAGCCCCTTCTTATGAGCATCGGATCTCATCATGAGAGGATTGAACTTTTGGTCCTCCCCAATTGCACCTCGGAAATTCTCCTTGGACTTCCCTGGCTTCAACTTCATTCCCCTACCCTGGATTGGTCCACTGGGGAGATCAAGAGTTGGGGGTTCTCTTGTTCCAAGAACTGTCTAAAACCGGTTCCCAGTAACCCTTGCCGTAACTCTGTGGTTCCTCCAGTAACCGGTCTCCCTAAGGCCTATATGGACTTCGCGGATGTTTTCTGCAAAAAACAAGCTGAGACACTACCTCCTCACAGGCCTTATGATTGCCCTATCGACCTCCTCCCGGGCACTACTCCACCCCGGGGCAGAATTTATCCTCTCTCTGCCCCAGAGACTCTTGCCATGTCCGAATACGTCCAGGAGAATCTAAAGAAGGGCTTTATCCGTAAATCCTCCTCTCCTGCCGGAGCCGGATTTTTCTTTGTGTCCAAAAAAGATGGCTCCCTACGTCCTTGCATTGACTACCGCGGTCTTAATAAAATCACGGTTAAGAACCGCTACCCCTTACCCCTCATCTCTGAACTCTTTGATCGCCTCCAAGGTGCCCACATCTTCACTAAATTGGACTTAAGAGGCGCCTATAACCTCATCCGCATCAGAGAGGGGGACGAGTGGAAAACGGCATTTAACACCAGAGATGGACACTTTGAGTATCTGGTCATGCCCTTTGGACTGTGCAACGCCCCTGCCGTCTTCCAAGACTTTGTCAATGAAATTTTTCGTGATCTGTTATACTCCTGTGTTGTTGTATATCTGGACGATATCCTAATTTTTTCTGCCAATCTAGAAGAACACCGCCAGCATGTCCGTATGGTTCTTCAGAGACTTCGTGACAACCAACTCTATGCCAAAATTGAGAAATGTCTGTTTGAATGCCAATCTCTTCCTTTTCTAGGATATTTGGTCTCTGGCCAGGGACTACAGATGGATCCAGACAAACTCTCTGCCGTCTTAGATTGGCCACGCCCCTCCGGACTCCGTGCTATCCAACGCTTTTTGGGGTTCGCCAATTATTACAGGCAATTTATTCCACATTTTTCTACCATTGTGGCTCCTATCGTGGCTTTAACCAAAAAAAGTGCTGATCCCAAGTCCTGGCCTCCTCAAGCAGAAGACGCCTTTAAACGACTCAAGTCTGCCTTTTCTTCGGCTCCCGTCCTCTCCAGACCTGACCCTTCCAAACCCTTCCTATTGGAGGTTGATGCCTCCTCAGTGGGAGCTGGAGCTGTTCTTCTACAAAAAAATTCTTCCGGGCATGCTGTCACTTGTGGTTTTTTCTCTAGGACCTTCTCTCCAGCGGAGAGGAACTACTCCATCGGGGATCGAGAGCTTCTAGCCATTAAATTAGCACTTGAGGAATGGAGGCATCTGCTGGAGGGATCAAGTTCTCCTGTTATTATCTACACCGACCACAAGAACCTCTCCTACCTCCAGTCTGCCCAACGGCTGAATCCTCGCCAGGCCCGGTGGTCTCTGTTCTTTGCCCGATTTAATTTTGAGATTCACTTTCGTCCTGCCGATAAGAACATTAGGGCCGATGCTCTCTCTCGTTCCTCGGATGCCTCAGAAGTTGATCTCCCTCCGCAACACATCATTCCACCTGACTGCCTGATCTCCACTTCTCCTGCCTCCATCAGGCAGACTCCTCCAGGGAAGACCTTTGTTTCTCCACGCCAACGCCTCGGAATCCTCAAATGGGGTCACTCCTCCCATCTCGCAGGTCATGCGGGCATCAAGAAATCTGTGCAACTCATCTCCCGCTTCTATTGGTGGCCGACTCTGGAGACGGATGTTGGGGACTTTGTGCGAGCCTGCACTATCTGTGCCCGGGATAAGACTCCTCGCCAGAAGCCCGCTGGTTTTCTTCATCCTCTGCCTGTCCCCGAACAGCCTTGGTCTCTGATTGGTATGGATTTTATTACTGATTTACCCCCTTCCCGTGGCAACACTGTTATTTGGGTGGTCGTTGATCGATTCTCCAAAATGGCACATTTCATCCCTCTTCCTGGTCTTCCTTCTGCGCCTCAGTTGGCTAAACAATTTTTTGTACACATTTTTCGTCTTCACGGGTTGCCTACGCAGATTGTCTCGGATAGAGGTGTCCAATTCGTGTCTAAATTCTGGAGGGCTCTCTGTAAACAACTCAAGATTAAATTAAATTTTTCCTCTGCATATCATCCCCAGTCCAATGGACAAGTAGAAAGAATTAACCAGATCTTGGGTGATTATTTGCGACATTTTGTTTCCTCCCGCCAGGATGACTGGGCAGATCTCCTTCCATGGGCCGAATTCTCGTATAACTTCAGGGTCTCTGAATCTTCCTCCAAATCCCCATTTTTCGTGGTGTACGGCCGTCACCCTCTTCCCCCCCTCCCTACCCCCTTGCCCTCTGGTCTGCCCGCTGTGGATGAAATTTCTCGTGACCTTTCCATTATATGGAGAGAGACCCAAAATTCTCTCGTACAGGCTTCTTCACGCATGAAGAGGTTCGCGGATAAGAAAAGAAGAGCTCCCCCCGTTTTTTCCCCTGGAGACAAGGTATGGCTCTCCGCTAAATATGTCCGCTTCCGTGTCCCTAGCTACAAGTTGGGACCACGCTATCTTGGTCCTTTCAAAATTTTGTGTCAAATTAATCCTGTCTCTTATAAACTTCTTCTTCCTCCTTCTCTTCGTATCCCTAATGCCTTTCACGTCTCTCTTCTCAAACCACTCATCCTCAACCGTTTTTCTCCCAAATCTGTTCCTCCCACTCCTGTTTCCGGCTCCTCGGACGTCTTCTCGGTCAAGGAAATTTTGGCTGCCAAAAAGGTCAGAGGGAAAAATTTTTTTTTAGTAGACTGGGAGGGTTGTGGTCCTGAAGAGAGATCCTGGGAACCTGAGGACAACATCCTTGACAAAAGTCTGCTCCTCAGGTTCTCAGGCTCCAAGAAGAGGGGGAGACCCAAGGGGGGGGGTACTGTTACGCCGAGCGCTCCGGGTCCCCGCTCCTCCCCGGAGCGCTCGCTTCACTCTCTCCGCTGCAGCGCTCCGGTCACGTCCTCTGACCCGGGGCGCTGCGATCCCGCTGCCAGCCGGGATGCGATTCGCGATGCGGGTAGCGCCCGCTCGCGATGCGCACCCCGGCTCCCCTACCTGACTCGCTCCCCGTCTGTTCTGTCCCGGCGCGCGCGGCCCCGCTCCCTAGGGCGCGCGCGCGCCGGGTCTCTGCGATTTAAAGGGCCACTGCGCCGCTGATTGGCGCAGTGGTTCCAATTAGGGTAATCACCTGTGCACTTCCCTATATTACCTCACTTCCCTTGCACTCCCTTGCCGGATCTTGTTGCCTTAGTGCCAGTGAAAGCGTTCCTTGTGTGTTCCTTGCCTGTGTTTCCAGACCTTCTGCCGTTGCCCCTGACTACGATCCTTGCTGCCTGCCCCGACCTTCTGCTACGTCCGACCTTGCTTCTGCCTACTCCCTTGTACCGCGCCTATCTTCAGCAGCCAGAGAGGTGAGCCGTTGCTAGTGGATACGACCTGGTCACTACCGCCGCAGCAAGACCATCCCGCTTTGCGGCGGGCTCTGGTGAAAACCAGTAGTGGCTTAGAACCGGTCCACTAGCACGGTCCACGCCAATCCCTCTCTGGCACAGAGGATCCACTACCTGCCAGCCGGCATCGTGACAGTTGTCTCTGGGCCAGTGTACAATGATATTTGGATTTGCCAACAACTTTATAGGTTTCCAACCAACTGGTTGAGAAAAACTACACTGTCATTTCTGAGAATAATTTGAATTTATTTCGTAGATCATTTTGAAGGGTTAATATATTTGTATATAAGCTAATATCCATATCTGGTCTATTTATTCCTTTCTCACTTTTTCTACTGAAGGTCACCGTACAGAGTCCCTGAATGCCTAATATGCTATGTAATAAAAAAAAGTACGTGTGACATTAAATCAACATATCTTTCAGGTTCTTTGGATCTTTATAAGCTGAAAACTCAGATGGCATTCCCTATGATATTACTATGCTCCACAGGTTAACTCTTTAATCCCTGTCAATCATTATTGAGAAGATCAATGAAGAGAAGGTCAATAATTGTCACTGGCCAAGCAGGCAGATAAGTTTAGTAAACAGGTAAATATGAGGACCTATCTACAGGGTCAATTCTTCAGGTTTGACAAAAACAAAAGTTACAAAGTTAACAGTAAATTATATGTCTACAATAAATTCATGCACAACAATAAAATGAAATATTAATGTGCTGCAGTTTGACAGTCAGTCGAATGAATAATTTGGCTCAGACAGCTGAGTAGTTTGGATATAGTGATGAAACTTGGGACATAACAGACAAACCATTGTTCTCATTATTGTGTATTATATTACATCTAGTTACACCTCCAGCTGAACAAAAGAAACAACTCATGTTCTATTCATTAAGATTGTGTTTTGATTGATCCCAAGGCTAAAGAAAGTATATTCACATTTTATTTAATAACTTCTTGTTGCATCTTGATAAAAAACTGAACCTCCCAGGACCCTCACTTCATTATATTTGCCAAAATCAAAAAATGATCTCATCGGGCTGGATTTTTCATAACCCACGACAGTAATAATTCCAATTTTAATAAAAAAAAATGAAATTTAGTTTACATAAAAATAAAGTAAGATACCAAGTGTAGATAGTTTAGTAATATGAAAAGTGTATTAAATAAATGTAAATATATAACATAGTGATTCATCTCCTGAATGGAGGGGGTGTGACAGCTGCCACGCCCATTTCATAGGCTTGCATTGAGGGGGCGGAGTGTGATATCACACGGGGCGGAGCCGTGACATCACAATACTCCGGCCCTGTGATCGTGATTCATCATACCCGGAGCGATGTTCGGGGGGGCTGCATGAAAGATTGCGGGGGATCAGGCTAGTCTTCAAGTTCTATTATAAGTAAAGGGGTTGGGCAGGAATAGAAAACCCAAGCTAATTTTGTTTAAAAACAGTGACACTCTTGTCCTCAGGTTGTGTGTGATATTTCAGTTTCTCCTTTGACTTTAATGAAATTGAGCTGCATTACAACCCACAACCTGAGGACAGGCTTTTTTGGTTCAAGTGTCAAAAATCTAGCTATTGTTTTCTATTGTTCTCCAACCCCTTTAACATTCCATAGGCCCTTATTATTGTTAAGGCAATATTTGATCATTTTTACACATTCATGACTAGTTGTCCTTGTTCATACTTAAGATTTGGGTTATTAATCCATATTGCATTCCAGCTTAGCATTTTGGTGATATGTTAGCCAATGTTACTTTGCTATAAATAACCTTGTCTTAATGTGTTGCACATTAAGCCACATACACACCCTCTCATTCAAAATGTGTTTTTCCATTTTGCTTTCAGGGCCTGCTTCCTTAATACTGTTTAAGGGTACGTTCACATGAGTGGATTTTTGCAGCATATTTCCACCACTGAAGGACCCTCTGTATTCTGCCTTTATATGTGCCTGCTCGTAGCGGCAATACGCTGCTACGAGCAGACACAGTGCGATGTGCGAGTCGCCGTGTGCATGAGCAGTATACTCGCGGCAGCTCTCGGCCTGGCTCATTGAGCAGGGGGAGCGATGTGTGCGAGTACATCATTTCAGTGTGTCTGCACGTTGCGCCGTATTGCCGTTTCCTATGAGAAACCATTGTTCAATGTAAAAGATCGGTGTGTGCAGTGTTATAGTTCCCTATGGGAGTTATAACATTACAAAAAAAAGTGAAAAGAAAAGTTAATAAAGATCATTTAACCCCTTCCCTAATAAAGTTTGAATCACCCCCTTTTCCTATTAAAAAAAATAACTGTGTAAATAAAAATATGTGGTATCGCCGCGTGCGTAAATGTCCGAATTATAAAAATATATCATTAATTAAACCGCACGGTCAATAGCGTACGTGCAAAAAAAATTCAAAGTCCAAAATAGCATATTTTTTGTCACTTTTTTTGATATCATGAAAAAAATGAATACAAAAACGATCAAAAAGCGCAAAAATGAGCCCTCATACCACCCCGTACGCGGAAAAATAAAAAAGTTATAGGGGTCAGAAGATGACAATTTTAAACGTATAAATTTTCCTGCATGTAGTTATGATTTTTCCAGAAGTACGACAAAATCAAACCTATCATTTTAATTGTATGGACCTACATAATAAAGATAAATAAGTCTTTTTTATCGAAAAATGTACTGCATAGAAACGGAAGTCCCCAAAATTAACAAAATGGCTTTTTTCTTCAATTTTGTCACACAATGATTTTTTTTTTCATTTTGCTGTAGATTTTTGGGTAAAATGACTGATGTCACTGCAAAGTAGAATTGGTGGTGCAAAAAATAAGCCATCATATGGATTTTTAGGCGCAAAATTGAAAGGGTTATGATTTTTAAAAGGTAAGGAGGAAAAAGCAAAAGTGCAAAAATGGAAAAAAAAACGTCCCCAAGGGGTTAAACAAAATAAAACAGTCAACCTTTGTTTGTATTTTTAACATTAAATATCACAAAATTAGCCATATGAATAAAGATGAAAGAGAAACGTAGATTTCATAATAGCATTCAGACAAACACCACTGTTCATATTGTGAAATGTTAACCTTATTATCCAAAAGCAAAGCTTTGTGTCCAAAAATGTACCAAATACACCTTTTAAGGCTGGCTGAGTTATTTTTAATTAGCCATGCTTAAATGGGCACTGTCACATACCCTACATTTTCAAAGGTTGTACATCTTGAAAAAAACTTTAGCCTATAGAATAGACCTCATAAGAATAATTGCTTTTTTTGTTAGAGAAAGACTTTAATAATATCATGGCTTTGTCAAAGATGAAGCACAGACATGGACAAAGTCCAGTAAGTGAGGGTTGGCTAGCACTCCTCTGTGCTCTCTGCTGTCTGATAGGACCTGGGAGAGCACAGAACAGTCATATCAGGCAGGAGAGAGCACAGAGGAATACTATCAGGCAGGAAAGAGGACAGAGGAGTCCTATCAGACAGGAGAGTGCACAGAGGAGGCCTATCAGACAGGAGAGAGCACAGAGGAGTCCTATCAGACAGGAGAGAGCACAGATGAGTGCTATCAGACAGAATAGAGCACAGATGAGTACTATCAGACAAGAGAGAGCACAGAGGAGTACTATCAGACAGGAGAGAGCACAGAGGAATCCTGTCAGACAGGAGAGAGCACAGAAGAGTACTATCAGACAAGAGAGTGCACAGAGGAGGCCTATCAGAGAGGAGAGAGCACAGAGGAGTCCTGTCAGACAGAAGAGAGCACAGAGGAGAACTATCAGACAGGAGAGAGCACAAAGGAGTACTATCAGACAGGAGAGAACACAGAGGAGTCCTATCAGACAAGAGAGAGCACAAAGTAGTGCTATCAGACAGGAGAGAGCACAGAGGAGTACTATCAGACAGGAGAGAGCACAGAGGAGTACTAGCCCACCCTCACTTACTGTACTGTTGTCCATGCTTGTGCTTCTTCTATGACAAAGCCATGATTTTTTTAATGTCTTTTTCTAACAAGAAAATCAATTATTCTTATTAAGTATATCCTAAAAGCTAATGTATTGCAAAGATGTTCATTTATTTATTTATTTATATTTTTTTGGGGGGGGAGGGGGCAAAATCATGTTATGCACTTTAATTTGTTCACATGGCACAGTTGTCTTCTTTCTTTCCAATTTTTAGTGTAAGTGTGAATTTTTTATTTTTAATAAACTTCTGGGTCATTGTTTGTGTAGGCCATTTCTTAAATGTTTTTGCAAATATGCTTTTTTTTATTATTTTTTAACCAAGTAACCATGTGTGCTGTAAACCTTATTTGGAATGGACTTTAAAGGGTTCCTCCACTGGCCATTGTTCTGAACATTTCTTTACAAATGGTGTGTGTCTGCTGCGGGGGGTCATCCATGCCCCCTCATGACGTCAATGCACGACGCCTCCCATACACTTGCATCGAGAATGCGGGTCATGATGGCAAGACGGGGCGTGAATGACCTCTGCCGCATGCACACAGCATTTGTCCAAAAAATTTTGAGAACAAGGCCCAGTGATGTACCCCTTTAAGGATGTCATGAGCCATTAACCTACAGGACCACTCCTCATACTCAGTTGCAGGAGAGCCAGGATTTTCAAGTTAGTTCATGTGTCCTTGTTTTATGCAAGCCTTTTAAGATGATTCCAAAATTAGATTTACCCTTAAAATTTCACGCATTACATACTTTACACATCTTCTGTGTTTTTCCTTTCATTTGGGACATGCTGCACTGTGTCACACATTTTAAATTGTGTTTTAACAGCCAGACTCCAGAGTAGGAGCAAATCCCCATAGCAAACCTATCCTGCTCTGGACAGTTCCTAAAATGGACAGAGGTGTCAGCAGAGAGCACTGTGGTCAGGCAAAAAGGAAATTAAAAAAGAAAAGAACTTCCTGTGGAGCATAAAGCAGCTGATAAGTACTGGAATAATTAAGATGTTTAAATTAGTGTTGCTCGCGAATATTCGCAATGCGAATTTTATTCGTGAATATCGCATATTCGCAAATTTGCGAATATTCGCGAATATAGCACTATATTCGTAATTACGAATATTCGCTTTATTTTGTTTTTATTTTTTTCATAGTACACATCACAGTGATCATCCCTCTCTGCTTCCAGCTTGTGTGGTGTAAAGAAGGCTCTGATACTACTGCGTGTGAATTTTCGCATATGCGAAAATATGTATATGCGAATTTTCGCTTATACTAATTTTCGCATGTACTGATTTTCGCATACGCGAATTTTCGCATATGCGAAAATAAAACGCTAATATTACGAATATGCGAATTTAGAGAATATATGACGAATATTCGTCCATATATTCGCGAAATATCGCGAATTCGAATATAGCCTATGCCGCTCAACACTAGTTTAAATAGACATAATTTACAAATCTCTTTAACTTTCTGGCACCAGTTGATTTAAAAAAAATTTTTTCCAGGGGAGTACTCCTTTAGTGGTTGTTGTTTGGAAATTGCATGTGTTACAACAAGAATGATGGCTTAATTAACAATGAACATTAAAAAAAGTTAGATGTCACAAAGTTACTAACAATAACATTTAGTACCATTGATTGGGTAACACACATGCTTTTGTAGCTAACAAGAAATGGATCACATCTTTGTTACAGAATTTGCACTTGCCAGTATGTTCCATAGAAAATCATGCTGAAATCAACATAAATGCACACATACTACTTGAGTCTGAGCTTACAACAGTATGTTTAGGCTATGTTGAAGGAGTACTCCAGTGCTGGGTATTTATCTTCCGTTGTGCCCGAACGTTAAAAAAAAAAAAAAAAAAAAGTTTTAAAAAAAATACTGCATTGCACTGCTACAGGTGATTGGTGCTCCCGTCTTGTCTTCTGCCTTTTTCTTGTGCATGGATCATCACATGGCACTCAGCCTATCACCGGCCGAGGCAGGACATCGCCTGTGGCTGGTGATAGGCTGAGCGCTGTGTGACAATACAAAGCAGAAGTAAGGAGACGGCACCGCTCAAAATCATTCAGTATTATTCACAGATAGGAGACTCAGGGCTAGACGAACAGTCTTCCTATCCAATATATGAGTTGGTGGGGGTGCTAGGATATTATAGATAGTAGAAAATCAATGAACTAGGCTGCAAAGACTTGAAAAAGTAGACTGTGGACTCTGGCGGCAGAATAGCATGGCGCTCAGAAGCCTACTACTGGTGTTTTTTGCACACTTAGTGCTTCATCCGGCCTCCAAGGAGGCCGGATAAAGCACTAAGTGTGTGAAAACACCGGTAGTTCGCCTCTGAGCGGGATATTATTCTGCCGCCAGAGTCCACGGTCTATCCCGGTCTGAGGAGCATCGAGTTGGATACCTTGCGGTGAGTGCAGATATGTTTTTTCAAGTCTTTACAGCCTAGCTATGTGACAATCCGTGCACAGGAAGAAGGCAAAAGACGGGACTGGAGGACCAATCACCTGAAACAGTGCTCCAGGGGAATGTAGGGAGATTTGTTTGTTTTTCTTGTTACATTTTTTTTGGTTCAGCCCAGTAACAATGGAGGAGAAATAGCCAGCACCAGAGTACTCCTTTAACACTATGCAATGTCCACCCAGACAAACAAGTAGATTGTTTAATTTTTTAATTAAAAAAGCATTGTTGACCCCCCAAAAATAGCAAGATGCATGTTTGTTGTGGGCAACTGCAACATTCCGCTTCAACCTAGTTGTGGCTAAAGCTTCAACATGGTCTCCTAAACTTCATCCAACTGGGTACACAAAAGATTATTTTCTTTTTTATATTCAAAATGAGTTTTATTAAAGAAACAAAACACACATTTTAAACAAAAGGTCCAAAAGAAAAGTAGACCAAAGCATTAGTCAAGTATCTGAGTGGGTACAAGCCAAGTACAAGCCAATAAGTTATACAAACATGTAGTAATCATAAGGGTAAACTAAATGAAGAGCTAGGCATGTAAGGAGGTCAGGGCACAGGGATAACAGGTCCAGTTAGGCCTCCAGAGGATTAACAAGGAGGAGGCAATGCAATAAAAGAAGACCTCAGCGGCAAGAAACCCCATCAATCGAAGATATAGAAGTCAAACTCAACAAGGGGTAATGTGGGAACAGACAAAAGGGGAAAGACAGATAGACACCAAACAGGGGAACAACATGGGGTGAAGGGAGGGAGGGACAAAAGATTATTTTCACCATTGTCTTCTTCATCTGGAAAGAGTTACATATTTTTACTATTGACCAACCAGTCAAATTTATGATCATTCGTACTTTATAAACCAAGAATGCAGATTAATCAATGCCTGTGCTGATGAAAAGTGGAGCAGTTGTCCATAGCAACCTATCATACTTTTAACCTCTTCAGGACGCCGGGCGTATGCATACGCCCGTGGGAATTCCGGTCCCCACCGCTAGCCAGTTGGGGACCGGACCGGGATGCCTGCTCAAATCATTCAGCAGGCATCCCGGCACATCGCCGAGGGGGGTCCTGAGACCTCCCCCCCCCCCCATGTCGGCGATCGCAGAAAATCGCATGTCAATTCAGACATGTGATTTCCTGCTATTCCGGGCTGATCAGGTCTCTGGTGACCCGATCACCCGAAAATAGGGATGATCGTAGCTGTCAGTGACAGCCCCGATCATCCTGAGGGATAGGAGCTAGGTCGCAGTGCTGCGATCTCCTCCTATCCCCTGCCATTGGTCAGAACTGATTCTGACCAAAGACAGTGCAGAACAGTGGGTTGCCATGGCAACCCCCCGTTCTGACCACCCCTGGATGTCGGGCAGAATGGGGGGAGAAGATGGAGACCGGTACCTTACCTGAAGATGGCGTGGGGACCGCAGATCATCGCTGGAGACTGCAGAGATCCCGGCTCAGGTAGGGAAACAATGGTGGTGAGGGAATGAAAGTGAAAGTAATGCTATCTTTACTGTGGCAACCACTAGGAAGGCAGAACTGCAACTCCCAGCATGCCCAGACAGCCAAAGGCTGTCTGGGCATGCTGGGAGTTGTAGTTTTGCAACATCTGGAGGGTCACAGTTTGGAGACCACTGTTACAGTGGTGCCCAAATGGTAGCCCTCCAGATGTTGCCAAACTACAACTCTCAGCATGCCTAGACTGCCCAGGCATGCTGGGAGTTGTAGTTCTGTAACATCTGTCCCTTCAGATTTTGCAATTTTCATTACATTTTTTGAAAATTGCTGCTCTACTTTGAACCCCTCTAATTTTTTTCAAAAAGTTAAAATGTCCATTTTATGATGCCAACATAAAGTGGACATATTGTATTTGTGAATAAAAAAAAAATAAAAAAAATTGGAATATCCATTTTCCTTACAAGCAGAGAGCTTCAAAGTTAGAAAAATGCAAAATTTTCAAAAATTTCATGAAATTTTGTGATTGTTCACCAAAAAAGGATGCAAGTAACGACGAAAATTTCCCACGAAAATAAAGTAGAATATGTCACGAAAAAACAATCTCAGAATCAGAATATTCGGTAAAAGCATTTTAGAGTTATTAATGCGTAAAGCGACGGTGGTCAGAATTGCGAAAAAGGGCTCAGTCCTTAAGGTGAAAAAAGGCTGTGTCCTTAAGGGGTTAAGTCACATTTTATGAGGACTTGGAATCCATGATCAAAGCAATCTGACTGTTTGCACTTTGCACTTTGGCACAGGGAAGGTTTGCATGAATAGCACACAAAGCCTGCCTTAACATTATATAATTAGACTAAATAATTAGGTTATTAGCCAAAAACATTATTGAAAGATAATTGACTTCAATGGGAATCTACTGTCCCATTGACCAAAATGGTTAGATTCAGATGATTTTCTCTTGCAGATAGGCCAATGAAATGAATTAATAATGTTTTAAGTCTTAATTAATTTACAGCCCTAATTACATGATAAATTAATTCCCAAAATTAACAACAACAGGTCAGTCATCAATAATTGTTAATCTGTCTAACCATGTCCTTACAACCATAATTATCAACAAAGGGTTAAACTTTGTACCTTCTACAAGGTTTGATAGGTTTACGTGGGTTAAGGATTTGAACCTTTTCTGCAGAAAACTGAAATGGAGGAAATTCTGTAAAGGGGTATTCCGGTCAGAAACATCTCATCCCCTATCCAAAGGATAGGGGATAAGATGTCTGATCGTGGGGGGCCCGCTGTTGGGTCATCACGCCCCCTCCCATAGACATGAATGGAGGGGGTGTGGCGTGACGTCACATCCCCAGTCCCGGAGGTTTCCTAAACTGGAGACGCAGTCCCGCATAGAATGCGGGTTCTGCAGGGAGATCGTGGGGGGTCCCAGCAGTGGGCCCCCTACGATCAGGCATCATTCTTATCCCCTATGCCATGGATAGGGGATAAGATGTTATTGCCCGGAATACCCCTTTAACCAATTACATAAGAATACTTGCCATACCTTAGTGATTGAGGCAGAGGATTTAGATGTGATTCGCACTCTCTCCTCACTTCTTGAAGAGAATGAGGGCGACAGAACATGCGGACGTTTTAGAAGTACTAATATCCTCCCCTCAATGATGACACTAACATTGACATATTCTACCGGCTAGCCTTCCGTGACCTTAAGGAATTGGAGGAGAAGCATAAAATAGAATTACTCAAAGGCAGAAATGGAGGCCAAACAGAACCTAGAACGTACCAAGGAAATAATAAAAACCCTCGGACGAGGGAGGCAATAAAGTGTTTCCTTCTGCTCATCACTATAAATCATTGTGCCTATCCATCCTGTAAGACACATCTAACTATGCGACCCTAAGGAGGGACCCAACAGTAAGGTTCCCGAGAGAATTGAACTCCCTATTAACAGCAGCCCTACAGGACAAGATAATAGATGAAAATGAGTTAAACGTACTATATCCGATCCAACCTAGGGTAGCAACCAATAATGGATTCCCCAAAGGCCATAAGGGACTTAACCCCCTTAAATGCAGACCCATTGGGGGATATTTATCAAAGTTGTCTATGTCCCGCATCAATATAGACCAAACTACAGAGGGTTAGTCTGGTCTACTGTGCACCTAATTTATCAAATGGCGCACAGCTCTTGATAAATTCTGTGCACAAACTGCATGATCTATGCTTTAGTCTATATTTAAATCTGCTCCAACATGGTCTGACATTTCGGCGTACTTTCAGCCTATGCGACTTGTCGCTGAAAAGTCGTTTTTGATAAATTCAGCACCAATGCATTTTTCAATGCATTTCAGTCTAAAATAGACTAGCATGCATCATGTTCTAAAAATCCTCTAGAGCAAAAGTCGCAGAAAAGTCGCACATATTTAGACTGCGACTTTCTGTGCGACAAATTTAGACAAGAAAAACCAGTCTAAATCCTTTGATAAATCTCCCCCATTGTGTCTGGGGTGGGGAGCCTGTCCCAAACATTGGCAAATATGTCAATGGAATGCTAAGACCGTTTGTAATGACTCTTCCATCATATACGAGAGACACCACTGATCTCCTCAAAAACTGGAAGGTGTTCCAATAGAGGACTCATGGTATCTCCATAATCCCCTCTGTAGGCCTGAAGTCTGTACTTCATTTTCTTAACACCACAAGCAATCACCACCAGGCTCCTGTTCAACTCTGTGTTCTACCACCAGCTCAGGGGGATGGCGACGGGGAGCCCCCAGCTACACCAATCTCCTCTTGGGGTGGTGGGAAGACACAATAGTCTTCTCTGAATCCACCACGGACTGAAGATGTGTTTAACCCCTTGGCGACGGAGTCCATTATAACCCTGAGGACTGGAGCATTTTTTTCAAATATGACCTCTATCACTTTATGCATTAATAACTCTGGGATGCTTTTACTTATAAATTTGATTCCGAGAATATTTTTTCGTGACATATTCTACTTTATGTTAGTGGTAAATTTTAGTCTATACTTGCATAATTTCTTGGTGAAAAATTCCCAAATTTCAGGAAAAATTTAAAAATTTAGCATTTTTCTAACTTTGAAGCTCTCTGCTTGTAAGGAAAAGGGACATGTCAAATAAATGACATATTGATTCAAATATAAAATATGTTAACTTTATGTTTGCATCATAAAGTTGACATGTTTTTGCTTTTTGAAGACATCAGAGGGCTTCAAAGTATAGCAGCAATTTTCCAATTTTTCCCGAAAATTTCAAATGCCCAATGATGGACCTCATTATGTAATCTGCACCCCTCAAAGTATTCAAAATGACATTCAAAAATTTTGCTAACCCTTTAGGTGTTTCACAGGAATAGCAGCAAAATGGAGGAGAAAAATCTAAATCTCAATTTTTTAGACTAACATGTTATTGTAACCCCATTGTTTTCATTTTTACAAGGGTTAAAAGGTATAAAGGCCCCACAAAACTTGTAATAAATTTTCTCTCGAGTAAGGAAATACCTCATATGTGGATGTAAAGTGTACTGTGGGTGCACTAGAGGGCTCAGAAGGGAAGGAGCGACAATGGGATTTTGGAGAGCGAACTTTGCTGAAATGTTTTTTGGGGGGCATGTCACATTTAGGAAGCCCCCATGATGTCAGAACAGTTGTCAGAACAGTAAAAAAAAATAAAAAATACACATGGCATACTATTTTGAAAACTGCAACCCTCAAGGAATGTAACAAGGGGTAAATTGCATCATTATACCCCACAGGTGATTGACGAACTTATGTTAAAGTCGGACGTGAAAATGAAAAATTAGATTTTTAACACTAAAATGTTGGTGTTACCCCAAACTTTTCATTTTCACAAGGAGTAATAGGAGAAAATGCCCCCCCCCCCCCCCAAAAAAAAAAAATGTAACCCCATTTCTCTTGAGTAAGAAAATACTTCATATGTGGATGTAAAGTGCATTTTGCTGAAATGTTTTTTGGGGGGCATGTCGCATTTAGGAAGCCCCCATGATGCCAGAACAGTAAAAAAAAAAAAAAAGAAACACATGGCACACTTTACAAAACGTAAAGTTAGCCTTAACACCCCACAGGTGATTGATGGAAATACTCCATATGTGGATGTAAAGTGCTCTGCAGATCTTTGGAACAGTGGGCTATGCAAATGAAAAATACTATTTTTCATTTTAACAGACCACTGTTCAAAAAATCTGTCAGACACCTGTGGGGTGTAAAAGCTCACTGCACCCCTTATTACATTACATGAGGGGTGTAGTTTCCGAAATGGGGTCACATGTGGGGGGGGGTCCACTGTTCTGGCAGCATGTGGGCTTTGTAAACGCACATGGCCTTCAATTCCAGCCTAATTCTCTCTCCAAAAGCCCAATGGTGCTCATTCTCTTCTGAGCCTTGTAGTTCACCAGCAGAGCACTTTACATCCGCATATGGGGTATTTCCATACTCAAAAGAAATGTGGTTACAAATTTTGGGAGACTTTTTTTCCTATTACCCCTTGTGAAAATGAAACATTTGGGGTAACACCAGCATTTCATGGGAATTTTTTAATTTTTTTATTTTCACGTCCAACTTTAATGAAAATTTGTCAAACACCTGTGGGGTGTTAAGGCTCACTATTCCCTTTGTTACATTCCGTGAGGGGTGCAGTTTCCAAAATGGTGTCACATGTGGGTATTTTTTCTTTTGTATTTAAGTCAGAACCACTGTAACCAGCACCCACCCCTGTGCAAATCACCAATTTAGACCTCAAAGGCACATGGCGCTCTCTCACTCCTGAGCCTTGTTGTGCATCCGCAGAGCACTTTGCGTCCACATATGGGGTATTTCCGTACTTGGGAGAAATTGCGTTACAAATTTTGGGGGAACACCAGCATTTTAGTGCTAATTTTTTTTTTTATTATGCTAACATGCTGGTGTAGCCCCTAACTTTTTCTTTTTATAAGGGGTAAAAGGAGGAAATATCCCCCCAAACTTTTTAACACAATTTCTTCTGAGTACGGAAATACCCTATTTGTGGCTCTAAACAGTTGCCTTGAAATACGACAGGGCTCTGAAGTGAGAGTGCACCATGCGCATTTGAGGCCTAAATTAGGACTTTGCAATGGGGCGGACCCAGATACAAGCATGGGGCTGGTCTCCACCAAAACCCTATGGCAGTGTTTCCCAAACAGAGTTCCTCCAGCTGTTGCAAGTCTATGGCTGTCCGGCAATACTGGGAGTCGTTGTTTTGCAACAGCTGGAGGCTCCATTCAGGAAACACTGCCGTATGAGACGTTTTTCATTTTTATTGGGGGATGGGGGGGGGGACATGCCAGGGGGTGTATATGTAGTGTTTTACTTTTTATTATTAATTAGTGTAGTGTAGGGTTTTTAGGGTACATTCACACAGGTGGGGGTTCACAGTGAGTTTTCCGCTGGAAGATTGAGCTGCGGCGGAAAATTTGCCGCAGCTCAAACTTGTAGAAGGAAACCCACTGTAACATAGTAACATAGTTCATAAGGTTGAAAAAAGACCAGAGTCCATCAAGTTCAACCTATAACCCTAATGAGACCCTACTGAGTTGATCCAGAGGAAAGCAAAAAACCCTCATACTAGAGGTAACAATTTCCTTCCCAACTCCAATATGGCAGTCAGAATAAATCCCTGGATCAACGTTCTGTCCCTATAAATCTAGTATCCATAATCAGTGATGTTCTTCCTCTCCAAAAATGCATCCAGACCCCTTTTGAATTCTTTTACAGAGTTCCCCGTGACCACCTCCTCAGGCAGAGAATTCCACAGTCTCACTGCTCTTACAGTAAAGAAGCCCCATCTGCGCTGGTGTAGAAACCTTCTTTGCTCTAAACGTAGAGGATGCCCCCTTGTTATAGATACAGTCCTGTGTATAAATAGATAATGAGAGAGATCTCTGTATTGTCCCCTGATATATTTATATATAGTTATTAGGTCGCCCCTAAGCCTTCTTTTTTCTAAACTAAATAACCCCAATTCTGCTAATCTTTCTGGGTACTGTAGTCCTCCCATTCCCCGTATTACTCTGGTTGCCTGTCTTTGAAACCTCTCCAGCTCTACTATATCTTTCTTGTACACTGGTGCCCAGTACTGTACACAGTATTCTATGTGTGGTCTGACTAGTGATTTGTACAGTGGTAGAATTATTTCCTTGTTGTGAGCATCTATGCCCCTATTGAAGCACCCCATGATTTTATTTGCCTTGGCAGCAGCTGCCCGACACTGGTCACTACAGCTAAATTTACTAATAACTAAGACTCCTACATCCTTTTCCATTTCAGCCGTCCCAAATGTGCTCCCATTTAATACATAATCCCAGCACGGATTTTTCTTCCCCATGTGCATTACCTTACATTTATCAGTGTTGAATCTCATCTGCCACTTCCCAGCCCAAACCTCCAACCTATCCAGATCCATTTGTAACAGTGCACTGTCCTCTATAGTGTTTACCACTTTACAGAGTTTAGTATCACAAGGTCATTAATAAATATATTAAATAGAACAGGACCCAAGACAGAGCCCTTTGGTACCCCACTAGTAACAGTCATCCAATTAGAATAAGTACCATTAATAACGACCCTTTGTTTCCTATCACTGAGCCAGTTACTTACCCACTTACACACATTCTCCCCCAGCCCCATCCTTCTAATTTTATGCACCAACCTTTTGTGTGGCACCGTATCAAATGCTTCGGAAAAATCCAGATATACGACATCCAGCGATTGCCCTTGGTCCAGCCTGGAGCTCACCTCCTCATAAAAGCTGATCAGGTTAGTTTGACACGGCCGATCCCTCATAAAGCCATGCTGATATGGGGTCATACATTCATTTTTATTAAGATACTCCAGAACTGCATCCCTTAGAAAACAATCAAAAATTTACATTCAATGGAGGTTAAACTAACAGGTCTATAATTCCTAGGGTCCCCTTTTGATCCCTTTTTAAATATTGGTACCACATTTGCCATGCGCCAGTCCTGGGGAACAGTCCCTGTTACTATAGATTCCCTGAATATAAAAAAAAAGGGGTCTGTCTATCACATTACTTAATTACTTTAGAACACAGGGGTTGAATGCCATCTGGACCTGGTGATTTGTATATTTAGATTTTTTGTAGACGGCACTGTACTTCTTCCTGGGTTAGACAGGTGACCTGTACTGGGGAGTTTACCTTATCTCTCTATATTGCACCTGGCATTTTATTTTCCTCGGTGAAAACAGTGGGGAAGAATTTGTTTAATATATTTGCTTTTTCCTGATCCCCGTTTATAATTTCTTCCTTATCATTTTAAAAGGGCCAACACTTTCATTTTTTATCTTTTTGCTATTTATATAGTTAAAGAACATTTTGGGGTTAGTTTTACTCTCTTTGGCAATTAATCTTTCTGTCTCTATTTTTGCGGTTTGTATCTGTTTTTTACATATTTTACATTTTTCTCCATAGCTTTTTAATGCTTCTTCACTGCCGTCCTGTTTTAGTAGTTTAAATGCTTTATTTTTGTCATTAATTGCCCCCTTAACATTTTTGTTCATCCATATGGGTTTTCTTTTATTTCTGACCCTTTTATTCCCATAAGATATATACATCTTGCAGTGAGAATTTAAGATATTTTTTAAAAGTCTGCCATTTAGTGTCAGTATTCTTGTTTTGAGGACATTATCCCATTTTATATCGTTAAGGCCTTCTCTGAGTTGATCGAACTTTGCCTTCCTAAAGTTCATTGTTTTTGTGGCCCCTCGAGAGAGTCCCTTATTGGAGAACAAGTTATAATGTATTATATTATGATCACTATTTCCTAGGTGTCCTTCTACTTGCACATTAGTTACTCTGTCAGGTCTGTTGGTTAATATTAAGTCTGGTAGGGCGCCCCCTCTGGTTGGGCCTTGCACCATTTGGTACAGATAATTGTCTTTAGCTATAGTCAGAAACCTGTTTCCTTTATGAGATTCTAGGGTCTCAGTCTCCCAATTTATATCAAGATAGTTAAAGTCCCCCATTATTATTAAATCCTTTTGACTTGCTGCCTTGTTTATTTGCCTCAGTAATTGATCTTCTGTCTCTTCCATTATGTTTGGTGGCTTATAGCAAACCCCTATCAGGATATTTTTATTTTTATCTCCATATATTTATACCCATAATGACTCCACATTATCATTTCCCTCCCATAAAACCTCCCATAGTGCGGCCTTCAGACTCGATTTCACATACAGGCAAACTCCTCCCCCTTTCCATTTTGTCTGATCCTTCCTGAATAGACTATAACCCTGTATGTTGACCGCATAGTCACGGCTATCGTCCAACCAAGTCTCTGTTATACCCACTATGTCATAATTTTCTTCAGGCATCAACCACTCCAGTTCGTCAGTTTTATTGGTCAGACTTCTAGCATTAGTCATCATGCAATTCAATGATGTATGTTGTTTCTTCCTATGAAGCCTATCCCTATTAACTATTTTAACCCCTCCCTTTGCTCCACCTCCAGGTACATTGATAAGCCCCCCCCTCTCTATCTACACTATCTTTCCCCTCTATGTTGTAGGTTCCCTCCATAGGTCCCTAGTTTAAACACTCCTCCACCCTTCTAATCATCTTTTCCCCAAGCATAGCTGCACCCTCCCCATTGAGGTGCAGCCCATCCCTAAGGTAGAGCCGGTAACCAACAGAGAAGTCGGCCCAGTTCTCCATTAACCCAAACCCCTCCTTCCTACACCAGCTTCTGAGCCACTTGTTTACCTCCCTGATCTCCTGCTGCCTCTCTGGTGTGGCTCGTGGTACAGGTAATATTTCCAAAAATATTACCTTGGAGGTCCAATCTACCCCTCCCCCTAGAGGCAGAGAAAGAAACTGGAGAAAGAAAAAAAAAGTGAGAAGGCTGTTTAAAATAGCAGTGATCCCTCTGTGAAAATTTAAGTACTAACACAAATCACTCCAATTCGCAAGTTTATAATATTCACTCTTTACCACCCAGCAGATATCTCAGATTTACAACTCTCTTGCAGTTCCTCTCTTTCAAAGCAACTCTCGTGTATAAAAGAAGTACATCCAACAGGGGGATGGGATTAAGGTGCTGGACCAGCCGTGTAGAAAGATAAAAAAGTTTATTCACCCATCATGCAACGCGTTTCTCAGTAAAGATGTTTCATCAGGCATGCCTACATTTTGCCCACCCGTGCAGCCTGGGGGCACTCTTGAGTTGTTTAGCTCTTTGGTTACTGAGGACGTTAAATCATTATTATATCAAGAGGATCAGGATAATCATTCCTCCAGAGAGCAAGGGGCTCTTAAATGGTCAAAAGGCACAGGGATCTACTGTAAAGCCGACAAAGGTAGCAACATCGTTGTCCTCAAGGTAGACCAATATAAGGAAGAATCCTTTATGCTGTTAAACAATACAAGTACATATAGTAAACTGCAGCGTGATCCAACTAATGGTTACCGTACCTGGTTACAATCGCTGCTTAGACGGTACATGGAAAGAGGCATGCGGTCTAATCATGTGGCTGATAAACTACTAGGAAGCCCTATTGGTAATATCTCCCGAAAGTGCATAAGTCGCAAAGCCGACCCCCGGGTCCCATCGTCTCAGGGATCGGCTCAGTGATGGAAAGCCTCAGTAAATATCTGGATTGGCTGCTTCGTCCATTGCTTTTGGAGATACCTACATACATTAAGGACACTGTGGAATTTCTTGCAGCTCTAAAAGTTGTCCACTGCTTTCCTGGTTGTAGTCTCTCCATGGATGTGGGGGTACAGGTGATAAGGGAATTCTTCACGGAGTTCCAGAGTAACGTATATCTTATCTCATTGACTTCATCTGTGATTCATTGGAGTTTGTGCTGTCACATAACACCTTTAGGTTTGGGGAGCAATGGTACAGGCAGGTTAGTGGGAAGGCGATGGGTACACCCGTCGCATGTTTCCTAGACAACCTGTACCTTGGTGTCTTCAAAAAAAGGGTTTATCTTCACTGAGAAGAACCCCTTCTCCAGGTACATTTCGTCCATATTCAGTTACATGGACAATACTTTTGTAATTTGGACTAGAGAAGAGGGACAATTCTATGAATTTGTGGACAATCTTAATAAAAATGGCAAAATGAATATGAAATTCACTTCTGTGTTGGGGGGGTAAATCCATAGAGTTCTTACACGTGAAGAGGGTTTTGTTACTAGCGGGTTTACTGCTGTAAATTCACTATTACATTTTGACAGTTACCACCTCCTCACGTCAAGAAATCAATCCCCTTTAGCCAGTTTCTTCGACTGCGTAGACTAAACAGCACCAAGGAATCCTATGAGATGCAAGCACTTGAACTGACCGGGAGACTAATTAACAGAGGTTATCCCTCTGATGTTGTTGAAAATGCTTTGGTCAGAGAAAGGAGCCTGAATGACAGAGATGTAAGGTTAGAACAAAAGGCAGGTTTGTGTTCTCCTTTAAGCACAGCTCTATGAATCAGGTTATCCAGTCGGCGGTTAGACGTCATTCGCACCTTATTGAAGAGGACCGCAATGTTTGAACAAACCGCTGTTTTCGTACTGGAAAAACAAAACTCTGGGTTTTCTGCTGGGCCCGAATCAATTCAGGGATGTGGCCGGCACTTGGTTGTTTAGAGGGAGACCTCTGGGCAACTTCAAGTGCGAACAATGCCACCAATGTCCCCATAATCCTGAAGCTAAGTACATCACCTTAGGAGGGGCTACGTGGCAGGTCAGTAACTTCATAACCTGCAAATTCAAATTTTTAGTTTATGTAGTCACCTGCCTGTGTGGCCGTTTCTACTTAGGGAAGACTATCTGCAACCTCAATGTTAGAATTAGGGAGCACCTTAAATCAATTTCCACAGGAGTGGGATGCCCTAGGCTCATTCAGCATATAAGGGAAGAGCATAATAGTGATCTCACGGTTCTTACATTTGTGGGCCTCGGAATTGTCAACTACCCACTGAATGGGGGAGATAGGGACAAAATCCTCCTGCAACACGAGACCAGATGGATCCTCAAGACAGGGGCAATAGGCGCTGCAGGTTTAAAGGGGTATTCCAGGCAAAAACTTTTTTTTAATATATCAATTGGCTCCAGAAAGTTAAACAGATTTGTAAATTAATTCTATTAAAAAATCTTAATCCTTTCAGTACTAATGAGCTTCTGAAGTTAAGGCTGTTCTTTTCTGTCTAAATCCTCTTTGATGACACCTGTCTCGGGAAACGCCCAGATTAGAAGCAAATCCCCATAGCAAATCTCTTCTAAACTGGGCATTTCCCGAGACAGGTGTCATCAGAGAGGATTTAGACAGAAAAAGAACAACCTTAACTTCAGAAGCTCCTAAGTACTGAAAGTAGCTCCTAAGTACTAAAAGTACGTGTTTCCTTTTTTCATAGTGCTGTTGCGATCATGTGAGCCGGGTTGCTGTAGAGACGAGAGGAGGTCACGATGGGTCAACAGACGAAGATTGCCGTGCTGTGCTGGCATCGTGTCCAGCCCGTATCCATGGCAATTTAGCACTGGATTATGTTATTCTGGACCTCACCTGAATAATTGGGGGGGAGTAGCCAGCGGAATTGCGGGCGCCCTCCTTCAGACGTCATTCAAGGTTACATATAAGAGAGCATATATGCATCATATGTTTGAGCCCGAAAAAGCACAGTTTGTGTGAAACGGACGTTGCTCGTGTGCGTTGATTTGCATCTTGCACCATTGTTGTACCCCGCGTTTGCTGCAATAAATCAGCTTGTTTGCTACTACTTCGGTGAGCTGCTGCTTGTTTCTTTTACCTGGAAGTGTAAAATAATTATTGCATACTGAATGCTCCAAAATATTGTGCAGAAATGTAATTTGGAAGAATTGGCTGAAGACTTTAGAGAGGAATTTTCAACTGGTGACGAAAATGCAGTCATGAGAGATAATGATGGTCAAATGTTAAGACAGCAGATAACAGAGAATTTTTTCTCATAAAACTACCGTATTTATCGGGGTTTACCACGCACCGGCCTATAACACGCACCCTCATTTTACCAAGGATATTTGGGTAAAAAAAGTTTTTTACCCAAATATCCTTGGTAAAATGAGGGTGCGTGTATGTGCATGTGTATACCTCGATACACTGTTTCTGACCCCGCAGAAGCCCCCAGAAAAGGCAGGGGGAGAGAGGCCGTCGTGCCTGCTTCTCTCCCCTTGCCTTTCCTGGGGTCTAGAGCCCTGCTGCTGCCGCTTCTCTCCCCCTGCTATCGGCACCGCTGCCCCTTCTCTCCCCCTGGCTATCGGTGCCGATGCCCGATTGCTGGCGCCGATAGCCAGGGGGAGAGAAGCGACGCCGGCAATGGGGCAGCGGCGCCGATAGCCAGGGGGAGAGAAGGGGCAGCGGCACCCATTGCCGGTGCCGCTGCCCTTTGCCTCCCCCATCCCCAGTTGTATAATTACCTGTTGCCGGGGTTGGGTCTGCGCTGCTTCAGGCCCCCGGTGTGGGTCCCCTGTGTCGTTGCTATGCGCTGCACGGTGCGCGCAATGACTAGAAACGTCACTCGTCATTGCGTCTCGCAGCGCATAGCAACGACGCAAGGGACGCCACACCAGAGGCCAGAAGCAGCGCGGACCCGACCCCGGCAACAGGTAATTATGCAACCGGGGATGGGGGAGGCAACGGGGCAGCACCAGCTATCAGCGCCGGCAATGGGGCAGCGGCACCGATAGCCAGGTGGAGAGAAGGTGCAGCAGCAGCAGCAGAGCTCTAGTCCCCAGGACAGGCAGGGGCAGAGAAGCCGCTGCAGTTCATTGACTTAAAGCGCCCGCTTTAAATCATTGAATTGCAGCGGCTTATCGGCGTATATAACACGCAGATAGACTTTAGGCTAAAAATTTTAGCCTAAAAAATGCGTGTTATACGCCCATAAATACGGTAAAAATAAAGTTTTGGATTGCTATTATTTATTAGGTCAGAAGATTCCTATTGACAAAATGATTCGCATGTTGGGAGACATACTTAATTTGAATTAAATTATTTTCCAAAAGTTTAAAGGAATGTTTTTTTTTTAATTTAAACTAAAAAAACATTAACCCCTTAAGGACTCAGGGTTTTTCCGTTTTTGCACTTTCGTTTTTTCCTCCTTACCTTTTAAAAATCTTAACCCTTTCAATTTTCCACCTAAAAATCCATATTATGGCTTATTTTTTGCGTCGCCAATTCTACTTTGCAGCGACATTAGTCATTTTACCCAAAAATGCACGGCGAAATGGAAAAAAAAATCATTGTGCGACAAAATCGAAGAAAAAATGCCATTTTGTAACTTTTGGGGGCTTCCGTTTCTACGCAGTGCATATTTTGTTAAAAATTACACCTTATCATTATTCTGTAGGTCCATACGGTTAAAATTGCGCCGTGATCTGAAGTTTTTATCGGTATGATTTTTGTTTTGATCGGACTTTTTGATCACTTTTTATTCATTTTTTAGTGGTATCAAAAGTGACCAAAAATGCGCTTTTTTGACTTTGGAATTTTTTGGCGCGTACGCCATTGACCGTACGGTTTAAATAATGATATATTTTTATAGTTCGGACATTTACGCACGCGGCGATACTACATACGTTTATTTTTATTTATTTTTTACACTGTTTTATTTTTTTTATGGGAAAAGGGGGGTGATTCAAGCTTTTATTAGGGAAGGGGTTAAATGACCTTTATTAAAACTTTTTTTTTACATTTTTTTGCAGTGTTATAGGCCCCATAGGGACCTATAACACTGCACACACTGATCTTTAACACTGATCACAGGCGTGTATTAACACGCCTGTGATCAGTGTTATCGGCGCTTGACTGCTCCTGCCTGGATCTCAGGCACGGAGCAGTCATTCGCCGATCGGACACCGAGGAGGCAGGTAAGGGCCCTCCCGGTGTCCTGTCAGCTGTTCAGGATGCCGCGATTTCACAGCGGCGGTCCCGAACAGCCCGACTGAGCAGCCGGGTCACTTTCGCTTTAGAAGCGGCGGTCAGCTTTGACCGCTGCTTCTAAAGGGTTAATACCGCACATCGCCACAATCGGCGATGTGTGGTATTAGCCGCGGGTCCCGGCTGTTGATGAGCGCCGGGACCGACGCGATATGATGCGGGATCGCGGCGCGATCCCGCTTCATATCGCGGGAGCCGGCGCAGGACGTAAATATACGTCCTGCGTCGTTAAGGGGTTAAATAACTTTTGAAGATGCACATCTTTATCGTTTGAAAATAAAAAAAATTGCATACACAATGAAAATACACTACTCAAAAAAAAAAATAAGGAACACTCAAAAAACACAATGTTACTCCAAGTCAATCACACTTTTGTGAAATCCCACTGTCCACTCAAGAAGCAACACTGTTTGACAATCAATTTCACATGCTGTTGTGCAAATGGAACAGACAACAGGTGGTAAATATCTGCAATAAGCAAGAAACCCCCAATAAAGAAGTGGTTCTGCAGGTGGTGACCACAGACCACTTCTCAGTTCCTATGGTTCCTGGCTGATGTTTTGGTCACTTTTGAATGCTGGCAGTGCTTTCACTCTAGTGGTAGCATGAGACAAAGTCGAGTCCACAACCCACACAAGTGGCTCAGATAGTGCAGCTCCAGGATGTGGCAAGAAGTTTTTCTGGGTCTGTCATCGTAATGTCCAGGGCATGGAAGTGCTACCAGGAGACAGGCTAGTACATCAGGAGATGTGGAGGAGGCTGTAGGAGGGCAACAACCTAGCAGCAAACTAAACTTTTGACATGTTTGTTTGTGGTGTCCCAGTACTGGGTCCTGTCAGGTAAACATTGCTTTAGGTGCCTGCGATGGGCCCTGCTGCTCAGGTGATGCTTTAATATTCATTATGGTTTTTGTCTGTTAATTTATATTGTTTGGCACTGTATCTTTAAGAAATGTAAAGGATATCTGTTAGGGGGAATGATGCAGAGTACCCATGTGACCCTGATTGCCCACTGGGAGGCCCTCTAGCAAGGCCATATATAGTGTAGGGGGGGAGGAGTTATCCAGTCTAGGTTCAGTTAGTGGAGAGTTCAGTGTGTGTGGTGTGCAAAGCTCAGTGTGAGCTGCAATGTGAAGAGTCAGCAGGAGTGTGAGGTTATTCAAGGGAAGCCTAAAGAAAATCTTCAAGCAAGCAACCACCCCATTCTGCAAGTGTTTCCCTCCCAAGAGGAGTCAGAAATTCCTAACTTTGAGCACAAGAGTCGATGGGCCACACAGTGCTAGTTCATACCTTGGTGGTATAGCGTGAATTGGACACTTACAGAACCCCAGTCTGCGTGGGAGGCCTTAGAATTATGTCCCAAGCCTGCAACAAGTAAAGCCAAGTGAGAGTAAAATACTAAAAGTCACAGCAAGTCTACATCTCCTCTACTCTAACCTGCACTGTGAGGATTGTAACATCTACTCCTGCCTCAGTAAAGACAGTAATTCATAACCTGGCATCAGTGTATTTATTATCCCACACTTGGCCCAGGAGAAACTGTCCTATCCTTGGACAGTGTAGGTAATGGTGCCCTGGCATCACAATGTGATACATCAAACCACCCTGAGTCACAAATAGGACCCATACGCCCTGTACCCCAGTCAGAAGCACTAGTGCGTTATCAGACAAAAAAATTGGCATCATATGATTATTGCCTCAGTTACATGGACAGAAAAAAATAAAATAAAAAACATTTACATAGGGGAAAAAAGAGCAGAGAGCAGATGCAAGATACATATCTGGGTGGTATGGATTGTTTTTCATAGGTTTACGTATTTTCAAGTATGGTCATTGAAGTACTGCAAAAAATTATAAATATATATATATATATATATATATATATATATATATATATATATATATATACAAGAGGAAAACAGCAGCACACTGCTAGAACCAACCATTTGGCAAAATAGTGTGTACCATCCCACCACAATAAGGTGACCTCAGTTGGGATGGACCCTACACTATAGATATGCCTCTCTTGGGTTAGCACTAAGCCTACAATTTCTGGGCATGTAAGATCCAGCTATTCCCTACTTAAAAACACCTAGTGGATTGGGTGGAGTGCAAGAACCAAGTCAGCACATCCTACAAAACTATTATATATATATCAAGTACACAAGTACACAAGAGAGGTACACAAGAGAATTAGAGCATCACGCTACTAGCGCTTAGATATATGTGTAATAAAATACTTTTTTTTAATTGCAATATTGCTATAGAGAAAAATAGAGGTTCTTAGCTTACCTTTTGGCCAAATAGTGTGTACCATCCCACCACGATAAGGTGACCTCATTTGGGACGAACCCACACTATAAATATGAATAATATAATAATATGAAATAATTACACACTTGCACGCTGCTGAACTATAAATACAAGCAAAAGGATAACAGCAGCACACTGCTAGCGCAAAGCTCTATGTGAAATATTGAGAAAAAAAGAGGTTCTTAGCTTACTTAAATAGGGGGGAAAAGAAAGGGCAGAGGAAAAATAGATATCTGAGTGGTATGGATTGCATTTCATACGTTTACATATTTATATAAGTAAGTAAGGACACATGAATCCAAAGTTCTAGTCAATAGCATGATAAAATATTAAGACTTACAAGTAACTGGATGGATATGTACATACCTTGACCCCCGGAACAACCATCAAGCACAAAACACGTGTCGGGGTGGGTGACATCCAACGTGCCACTGAGTTCTCCCTTTTTCAAGATCTATTTTTAGGTTTTGAAACATGTCTGACTGCTACTTGATTTGAAGGTAATGCTGTCAGCATCTAACATCAGTTTTTTGTTATTTATGTGCAGTTTATGATGATTAGATCATTAGTACTAGCGGCCATGTTTCGCTGTATGTCTTAATACAACATCATATTCACTCACTGAATATTTCAGTATGTTTCTGTATTAATGAAACATTGGATATCCCCAACCTCAGTAGGGTGTACTCATAAAGCATTTATGCATAGGTTTTTCATCATAATTATAAAACGGGAATTTTTTATTTTTTTTGCAGAATTTAAGAATGCAGATTATCTATCTAAGCTGAGCTGAACCTGTTACTCTTCACTCAGACTGCCTCTACATGTACACACTAAACTCTCACTAAACTGTTCTGCAGAGTGCAGGATACCGGCTAAGGTTAAAAAAACAAAAAATCTCTAATTTAGAGGTGACTTGTAGAGACTTCCCTTTCTTGACCATATCTACATATATAAAACGCAATGTGTGTATATGTGTGTGTGTATGTGTGTATGTATGTGTGTGTATGTGTGTATGTGTGTGTGTGTGTGTATGTGTGTATGTGTGTGTGTATGTATGTGTTCGTATGTATATGTGTGTGTGTGTGTGTGTGTGTGTATGTTCCAGCATCACGTCCAAACGGCTAAAGATATTAACATGAAACTTGGCACACATGTTACTTATATGTCAACAACAAACATAGGATAGGTAATTTAACCCTTACTCACCCCCATTTGCCAGAGTCTGGGTTTTTGTTTAAAGTACCATACAAGTCTATGGGAAATATTTGTTACTGCATAACTTCCAAACAGCTGGAGATATTTCGATAATACTTGGTCACATGTTACTTATATTTCCACTTAAAATATAGGATAGTTAATTTAACCCTTAACTACCCCCATTTGAGAGGGTCAAGGTTTTTGTTTAAAGTCCCATGCAAATCAATGGGAAATGTATGTTCCCACATAACTTCCGTATGGCTGGAGATATTTCAATACCTGGTACACATATTACGGGTTATGAGGTCGGGATAGGAGGTCGGATAGTAGATCAAGATATGAGGCCGGAAAAGGAGGACGGGATAGGAGGTCGGGATAGAAGGTCGGGATATGAGGTCAGGATAGGAGGTCAAGATAGGAGGTTGAGATATGAGGACAGGAAAGGAGGAAGGGATAGGGGGTCGGGATAGGAGGTCAAAATAGGAGGTCGAGATAGGAGGTTGAGATAGGAGGATGGGATATGAGGATATGAGGATGGAATATGATGATGGAATATGAGTACGAGATAGGAGGACGGGATATGAGGACGGGATAGGAGGTCGAGATATGAGGATGGGATATGAGGACGGGCTTTGAGGTCGAGATAGGAGGACGGGATAGGAGGTCGGGATATTAGGTCGAGATATGAGGATAGGATATGAAGTCAGGATATGAGGACAAGATATGAGTTTAAGATAGGAGGACGGGATAGGAGGTCGAGATATGAGGATGGGATATGAGGTCGGAATATGAGGACAGGGTATGAGGTCGAGATATGAGGACAGGATAGGAGGTCGAGATATGAGGACAGGATATGAGGTCAAGATAGGAGGTCAGGATAGCAGGTTGGGATAGGAGGTCGAGATATGAGGATGGGAAATGAGGTCAGAATATAAGGACGGGATATGAGGTCGAGATTGGAGGTCAGGATATGAGGACAGGATATGAGGATGGGATATCAGAACAGGATATGAGGACGGGATATGAGGACAGGATATGAGGTCAAGATAGGAGGTCAAGATAGCAGGTCGGGATAGGAGGTTGAGATATGAGAATAGGATATGAGGTTGAGATAGGAGGACTCTATAGGAGGTCGGGATATGAGGACAGGGTATAAGGTTGAGATATGATGATGGGATATGAGGTCAGGATATGAGGACAGGATATGAGGTTGAGATATGAGGACGGGATAGGAGGTCAGGATATAAGATCAACATATGATGACGGGATTTGAGGATGGGATATGAAGTCAAAAGCTTCCTCCTTTGTTGATTTTCCTCCCCAACAAGGGTTAGAAGTAAAAACCGGGCAACTCAGCTAGTATGAAACATACATGAGACAATATATGACCATGCTTTGCCATTACATATTTTCTCCACTAGATGTCACTGAATTACATGCACACATTCTGCATATTCTCACATAAACAAGAATAGATAGACAAATAATGAGGGGGTAAATTAGACCTTGAAGTGCTGGTGTTGGAATTACATGTCCTACTTCTGACATAAGACAACGGAAACCCATGCACTGGGACACCACACTAGGCCTCAGTAAGCCCTGCCTCCAAACCTCTTTTTCCTACTCTTAGATGGAGGTTCTTGCTCCTTTGGATCCCACTCTGCTCCTTTGGATCCCACTCTGAGGGACTCCTCAACACATCCCACTGTTTATTGGGCCCAGGTTACTGTTCCCAGGTTTGTCCCTATTGAGCTTACAAACCAGGACCCATTATCTAGGCCATACTTTAGGCTTAACTATACAATATACTCTGCAGGCCTGCAGGCTAAGCAAATCTACTGCAGCTATCTGCAGGTCCATCAAAATTTCTTAAAGGATGACCTAGCTACACCTCCTCCCTGTTTTGCAGATATCACCTTTCACAACACTATTTAACATGCTTTCAACCACATTTTTATTGAGTTGTGTTGAAGAGTTGGAGTGCTTATGCATTCTATGTGAGAAAATGATTGCCCCATTCTAGAAAAATATTACAGAATGTGCAGCTCAGACTATTGTCTTGTTTTGGGATTTAATTTGAGGTTAATTCTTAGTGTAAATGAATCCAGTTTAAGGTGGTGGCATATGCCAGATAAAGAAGATTCCACATACACTACATGTCACCCTGACCTGATCAGGCACAGTTCATGACATTTGCTCGATGGTGGGTTAAGTTTAAAGGTGTGGTGGGTCAAGCTTAGAGTTGTGGGCAAAACCGTGGACAAACCAACTTCCTTGTCTCTGTATATTGCTCATTACATAAATTATCTTGTAAAAATCACCAGAGCACAATATAAAATTAGTAACTAATAGTTTTAAATAGGCACTGTCAGATACAAAACTTTTGATATGTTGTAAATCATGCAAAACCAATTGCTTTGCAATTGCTTTCATTAAAACATTTTCAGTATTTCATACTGGAAAAAGCCATTCAAACAACTGTCCCCCCCTGCCTGCTTGGACACATACTAGTCCTGCTGTGTCCATGCATCATCACCTATGTCATGGACACACTTGCTTGATTGACAGCTGTGAGCGCAGGGCTCATATCTGGAGAAAAATCCTCCCACTGTCAGCTTGTGTCCCGCTACTGTCAGTGAGGACAAGCTGGGAGTTGTAGTTTTGCTAATGCTGGGGAGATGTGAACAGACAGCATACTGAGGGAGGGGGCGGAGACCTGCACAGTGAGGCCACGCCCCCTCACTTTGATAGGAATTAAGACTAGTGAGCTAAATTAAAAGTGTAATAAAAAAATAAATAAAGGTGCTAGACACATAAAAATCAGATGTACATGATCAGGAATAGGTACTCAGTGATGTATTTAAAAAAAATGTTGTTGGATCTGACGGGTATGCTTTAAGTACATTTCTCAGCATTATTTGTACTTATTATTTTTTGCCACCAATTTCTGTACCAAGCCATATTGTACTAAATGGAATTCCTGTACAGCACTCTTGAAAAATCTAAAGAAAACTCAGAGACTATTTTGACAGTTCTTTAAAGGTTAAGATACAGCATTTCTTTTTTGGGTTAAATTAAGACATATTTTAACGGTACTGGCATTTTCAATAAATGCCACTGTTCAACATTTGGGAATACATCGCAGACAACTTGACTAACTTGCAAGAAGGTTTTCCTGAGACTAAAAAAATACAATAAAAAATATGAAAAGAGCCTCAAGAAGAAGGCTGAGGATAGAGGCTGTTTGAATATGACACAATGCTAAGTAAACCAGCAGGTGCCTGCCTGGGAATCATCTAGAAATCACGGTGGGTATAAATCTCAGCATAACCAGTCCCCTTAATCATTTTTAACAAGCGACATATCTGTCTCAGTGTGAGAAAGTACCTTCTGCACAGCGCTGGTAACTGACAGGATCATAAAAAGCCTGCAGTGAGGGACTAAGTTTCAGTGTAAATGCTAAGTTTTCATGCGTCTTTAGAGAGGCATTTTTTAACTTTGAATACATATTGTGAAAATGTTCGTTCACTCTCAGAAATATGTATATGCATGCAGGGATTTCTTATTTGCTCTAAGAAACCTTGGTTGCCACATCAGAAATTGTATTAACTTTCTGTTTATTTGCTTTCTGGTTCTACTTTTAGTTAAAGAACAACACAAATAAATTTAACAGCCTGTAAACATTTAAAGTTGTGCAAGGCTAGGATCATCTACAGGGATACAGCTTCTATGTAGACAGTCAATGCCTCCCATCAATGGCTCATTGTTCCTGCTGTCAATTGCCCCGAACCGTTTAGTCCCTGTCCCATCATATGCACTTGTAGGCCACAGGCTGCTTAAGGCCTGTGTTGAACACATGATTTTGATCCCCTTCCTAGCACAGGCACTACATCATTTTGCCAGTAGGAAGAAGTGAGTTTCATTTTTTAATTTTAGGTACTACAAGGGGGGCACTATCGATGTAGGGAAAAGGACTGACTAGTGTATATGGGCACAAGGGAAGGCTATCTAGCTCATGGGACACAAAGCAGACTATATTTATGATGGAGGGATGGTGGTTAACTAATGTTTGGGGGCAAAAAAGGTTTAAATAGTGTGAAGGGGAACAAATAGAGCCATAATACTTTGTGGGGGCACAAAGCGGTCCATAACACTGTGTAGGGGCAGAAAGGGGGGCAATTACTGTTTGGGAAGCTCAAAGGGTGCCATATTGCTGTGCTGTGCAGTAGAGTAGGAAGAAAATACCGGATTCTTGGCACGATTCACCAGTCGGAGAAAGATGGAAATCTCATAGATATTGCTATTAACCATACATAACACGTTTCGAGGCTTGGGAGCCTCTTCGTCAGATGTTCTGTCGTAAATAACATACATAAACAACAAAAACATTTACATTTACACTCTTGTCAACTTAAATACTAATTAGTTAACTATAAATCAGATTTAAAAAAAACTATTTATGAATAAATTAAATGAATCTCTGTAAATATTCCCAAAGGGAATGTATTGCTACGTGGTGATACAGTATGTCCACACAATACTCTTAATGAAAGGGACCATGATACTACTAGGTGCTGATAACCCCATTACTGATACAATGTAAAATAAATTAAATAAAAGTGGAATAAAAGTGAAAGAATGGACATCGGGGGATGGATAATTCCCCAAAACAGTCCTATCCGGACAATGTCAGTGTAGATTATAAAAGGAATATATTATGTGACGGGGGGAATTCCTTAATAACAGCTCTACATGAAAATATTGTTCTGTGAACTTAAAATAACGATAACAGGGTGGCTAGACTTAGCCCCTAGGATTATGACTTGGCACATAATGGACTGAAAAATACATACATAGCATAAGGTATAGTGCAGAATATTAATATAATATATGAAGAAATCCATTCACCTAAAACCATATGTATATATTGGGCACATCTGATAAT
Source organism: Hyla sarda (assembly GCF_029499605.1). Classification (NCBI taxonomy): domain Eukaryota; kingdom Metazoa; phylum Chordata; class Amphibia; order Anura; family Hylidae; genus Hyla; species Hyla sarda. The sequence goes on from NC_079189.1 coordinate 326,622,741, forward strand.
ATCCAAAGGATTGTATGTTGATCATTGTTCCATGTTTAACCCCTAAAGGGCCAGGCCATTTTTTTAAATTTGCACTTTGTTTTTTTTTCCTCCTCACCTTCTAAAAATCAGAACACTTTTATTTTTCCACCTACAGACCCATATGAGGGCTGGTTTGTGGCACTAATTTTACTTTGTAATGACATCAATCATTTTTACCACAAAATGTATGGCGAAACCAGAAAAAAAAATATTTGTATGGCACAATAAAAAAAAATTCCATTTTGTCAATTTAGGGGGCTTCCGATTCTACACAGTGCACTTTTCGGTAAAAATAACACCTTATCTTTATTCTGTAGGTCCATACAGTTACAAGGATACCTAATTTATGTAGGTGTTATTTTATTTTACTACAAAAAAAAATTATAACTACATGCACCAAAATTTGTATGTTTAAAGGAAAACTGTCACCAAGTTCACCCACACTAAACCCAATACATTGGGTGTAGGTGACCAGGAGTTTATAAAGGGTTCACTTACTTTTGAAAGTTGTGCTGCTGCCGAGTTAGCATTCCGTAAAGTCTTGTAATTGACCTCCTTTGTTGCGCTCTGCAGGCGGGTCCCCTGAAGCCCCCCCCCCCCCTTCTTGCATATGTATTTTGTGCTACTCCACATCCATCAGGGTGTGAGAGCTGGGTAAAAAATCAGCGCATGCGCTCAGAAGACAGAGCGCAGCGTTCAGATGGGCGGATGACTCCACATCACTAGGACATGGAGTAGCATGAAATACATATGCAAGGGGGGCGGGCAGGTTTAGTGTGGGTGAACTTGGTGACAGTTTTCCTTTAAAATTGTCATCTTCTGACCCCTATAACTGTTTTATTTTTCTGTATACAGGGATTTGTGAGGGCTCATTATTTGCGCCGTGATCTGAAGCTTTTATTCTTACTATTTTTGTTTTGATGGGACTTTTTGATGACTTTCCATAGAACTGCATTGATCTGTGTGTTCACACATTGACCTGTCCAGACAGGCTCTATCAATAACAGAGTCGCAGAAGGCACAGAAAGAGAGGTAAGCCCTCCGGTTACCTCAGAAGTGAATCACTCCCCCGCGATCGTGCTGTGGGGAGGGGGGGTCACCCCACTGGACCACCAGGTACTGGCAGCAACAATCTAAAGAGTTAATAGGCTGCTGCATTTCAGCTATTAAGGGCAGATCCCAGCTACAGGAATCAACTGGGGGATGGCCAGTATGACGCGGGCTTGAGTCAGGAGCCCGCACCATACACTGGTTGCCGACCCAGGATAAGCCAGCTGTTCAATGTTCAAATGTATGGTTGACAGTATTGTGACCTTGTCAGGATCCGGGTACTGTGAGGATACTGGTGGTGGATCCTCTGTGTCAGTGGGGTGATGACATGGGCCGTACCAGGGGAACGGAGTCTAAGGGGTTACTGGTTTTCACCAGAGCCCGCCGCAAAGCGGGATGGACTTGCTGCGGCAGGTAACCCCCAGGTCGTTCCACCCGATAGCGACTCAACCCCAACTGACGGCTGAGATAGGAGCAATACAAGAGATTAGGCAAGAGCAAGGTCGGACGTAGCAGAAGGTCAGGGCAGGCAGCAAGGATCGTAGTCAGGGGCAACGGCAGAGGGTCTGGAACACTGGCTTGGGACATACACAGGAACGCTTTCACTGGCATAAGGGCAACAAGATCCGGCGATGCTGGTAAGGGGAAGTGAGGTAATATAGGCTAGGACACAGGTGTATGTACTAATTGGACCAGACGCCAATCAGAGGCGCACTGGCCCTTTAAATCGCAAAGAGCCGGCGCAGGGAGCGGGGCCGCGGAGTGGGGCCACGTGCGCCGGGACTCTGCAGACGGAGGACAGGTCGGGTAAGGAGACTGGGATGCGAGCCGCGAGCGGGTCGCATCCCCGCCAGTGACAATAATGCAGCGCTCCCGGTCAGCGGGTCTGCAAAAAGGTGAACGCTGCGAGCACTCCGGGGAGGAGCGGGGACCCGGAGCGCTCGGCGTAACAGACCTTATACCTTCATAATGTATAAAATGTTGTATGTATGGATAAATAAATATATTTAGTACCAGACATGTTACCGAACATACTGTAATATATATATATATATATATATATATATATATATATATATATATATATATATAGACACACATATTATATTATATTGCTGTGTTGTGGCACCGAGTAACACTCTTAAAACTCTTATAAATGCTATCCTTGCCCCGTCAGCGAGTTTTGGTGGGTCACCTTCTCTTCTCAGATTTGTTGTTGTACCATGTTCTTTTTATTTTGCTATGTCAGTTGCAGCCAATCACAGCACTACTGGAGTTTAGGAAGTGTATTACCTAAGAACTCTCTCCAGTTTATGCTGAGAGTGTATCGGTTACTACATTTGTGTCCCTACTCTGATAGGGTGTCACGTTAGGCAGGGATACATGCATTCCTGATCTTGCCCACATCAATTTTCCCTGCCTACTTGAATATCCGCTCAAAGCAGTGGATCCTCAAGTAGACAGTGGGCCTTACTCAAGTAAGTGCAGTTCGTCAGAATGGTCAGACAAAGTAGAACAGTAACCATCATGCATGTCATGGAAAAAGTCAGTAGTCACAGGGTCAACCAGAGAAAGGCCAAAGTCCAAATAAGAAGGAGAGCAAACTAAGAGCAGACAACAGAGAGACAAACACACAGGCCAGCTAGTCAGACAGGCCAAGATCAGAACCAGAAGAGCAATGAGTTACAAATCACACGGCAAAGAAATAGTCAGGATAAACACTGGTGAAGGGTATAAGTCGCAATTACAAGCAAACTAAAATCACAGTGCAGAGTTTGAAAAGCCCTCCCGGGAGGCAGGCACACTGACTGGCCCAGCGCTCTTCCTGCTAATAGGATAGGAGGGGCTGTCAATCAACTATGCACAGTGCTGTGCAGAGTTGTTGCCATTGTGATGAATAATGCTGTTGACTCTGGGCCTAGAGAAAGCAGGCTGCACATAAGATCCAGGTTGGATCATGACACAGGGAGAATTGTCTTTCAGCCATAAGATAAAGAAGCTGTAGAAGGGCTCTTCTGCTACCACTGGACTCCTCTGGTTGAAATCAGTGCCATGTGACTTACAAGTCATGACTTTTTGCTTCACGCTCTGTGATAGGAAATTCTAAAATTGCAATGCAGCTAACCATGAATTAAAGTCTACTATATATTCACCACAACTAGCCAAGATATAAAGGGCCTCCATAGAAAAGTGCACCTTAACTTGACTGTGTATACCCCATAGCAACACTACAAGTTTTTACAGTGTCATATACTGAGGGACTCTACTGCAGTAGAATCCATCATGGGGACTGTATCCAAGCCTCATATACTAAGGCTAAGAGACTGTGCAAAGTTATAACCACCATGTGCTGTAAGGAATCTGCATTTGTATTGGTGTGCGCTGAGGATTTCAATTACATTTTTTCCTTCTATTCAAATTTACACTTATGTTTGGATCAAGTTATTCATGCATACTATCACAGTAACCACCACCCAGATACCATATCATTGTGTGCTACTACCCTCAGCTGTCCTGCACTACTGCTTATACTGTATCTTGTAGGCATCACACTTGGTCTCCATGTTGCTTGTTTAGACTTTCAGAACATGTGTATTTAAAATGATAGTATCATTGAAGTTTTCAGTGAATTCATCATAAAGGGGCGGTGTATATATGCATGAACAGATTTTTAGTTTTTTTTTTTTTTTTATTTAATTGTAACAATTTAGACTATTTTGACAGGTCCATTGCACAAAATTTGAAGCCATGTTAATTCTTTAATTTATTTTAACAAAACAGGAAAAACATTTAGAGGGTGGATACCTTTGCAAGGCACTATTGTATAAATTAAGCAGAAACTGTTATAAAGATAAAAGATAAAAACTGAAAGGCAAAATCCTTAGTGGCTCTTTTTGGTAGAATCCTTTGTAAACCTACAGAAACATACACAGAAAATGAATCAAATCTAATATGTTTTGGTCTCCTATGTTTGTATATGGCATTTTTCAGCAGATTCATGCTCTGCAGGCTTCATCTTTAATTTGCAGTTCTCCCAGAGCTGGTGGGCTCCCCCCTCCATAGACTTGTATTGGCTTGTCTTGCAAACACAGGACAAAGTTGAACTGATTTTCAGAGTGGAATACAGTCTCACAGGAGAGGAGGGAGAGGGAAGAAGCTTCATTAAAGTGGAAGGAATCATTTTTGTCTAATAAGATATATTACAAAGTTTCATTTTTTTTTTTTTTGCACTACTTTTTTTTTTTTTTTTAATGCGGAGTTTTAAATGCCAGTGGCTTTTTACAGCTATGTTTGCATAGTACTTTGAGGCTCAAAATATGCTCTTATTTGCAAGAGTTAAAAATTTGCCTATAATATTTAAGCATTTTTTCATTGCTTTTTTAAGCATTTTTACTAGTTTTACAATTTTTAACATTTTTGTTTTACAGAGATTTAAAAGTTTTTTTTTCAGCTGAAAATCTGGGCTTTTCTTGAAAATTTGGTTTAAGTTGAGGTGTTTACACTTTATTTCACATGTCAAATTACACAACCTATTACATGTTTTAGGCCAGTGTTTCCCAACAAGGGTGCCTCCAGATGTTGCAAGACTACAACTCCCAGCATGCCTGGACACCCTTTGGCTGTCCAGGCATGCTGGGAGTTGTAGTTTTGCAACAGCTGGAGGCACCCTTGTTGGGAAACACTGGCCTACAACAGTGTTTCCCAACCAGGGTGCCTCCAGATGTTGCAAGACTACAACTCCCAGCATTCCTGGACAGCCTTTGGCTGTCCAGGCATGCTGGGAGTTGTAGTTTTGCAACAGCTGGAGGGCCACAGTTTGCAGACCACTGGTCTGTGGTCTGTAAACTGTAGTCCTCCAGCTGTTGCAAAACTAAACAGCTGAAGGGGACCGGTGAAGACATTCACTTACCCTTCCGAGGCTCCAGCGACGATCGCTGACGGAGATCGTCGGGCGGCACTGTCGCGCGGCAATGTCGTGCGCCGCTGGATCCTACGGAAGCCGGTAAGTTGCCCAAGCTTCCCAACCAGGGTGCCTCCAGATGTTGCAAGACTACAACTCCCAGCATGCCCAGACAGCCTTTGACTGTTCAGGCATGCTGGGAGTTGTAGTTTTGCAACATCTGGAGGCAACCTGGTTGGGAAACACTGGCCTAAAACAGTGTTTCCCAACCAGGGTGCCTCCAGATGTTGCAAGACTACAACTCCCAGCATGCCTAGACAGCCTTTGGCTGTCCAGGCATGCTGGGAGTTGTAGTTTTGCAACATCTGGAGGCAACCTGGTTGGGAAACACTGGCCTAAAACAGTGTTTCCCAACCAGGGTGCCTCCAGATGTTGCAAAACTACAAGTCCTAGGTTGGGAAACACTGTGCCCAGCCTCCGCCCCACCTTACTGTAAGGGCATGCTGGGAGTTGTAGTCCTGCAGCTGGGGGCAGGGGACAAGCTTGTCACTTGCCCACACATCTCCTGCACCACACAACTACAACTCCCAGCATGTCCTTACTGTAAGGGCATGCTGGCAGTTGTAGTCGTGCGGGGCGGGAGATATGTGAGCAGGTGATAAGAAATGTACTAACCCATTTTTTTTTCTTCTCATTTCAGATCCGTGTATCCTGTGGACTCCTTCGGATTCGGTGGACTACTTCGATGACCAGCGTTTTTCTTTGTTTGATTTTAATAAAATGGTTAACGAGGGCTTGTGGGGGAGTGTTTTTTGTAATAACATTTTTTTAAAACTTGTTGTGTTTTTTCCTTACTTTACTAGACAGGCTTAGTAGTGGAAGCTGTCTTATAGACGGAGTCCATTACTAAGCTGGGCTTAGCGTTAGCCACAAAAACAGCTAGCGCTAACCCCTATTATTACCCAGGTACCCAATGCCACAGGGGTGCCGGGAAGAGCCGGTACCAACAGGCCTGGAGCGTCAAAAATGGCGCTACTGGGCCTAGGCGGTAACAGGCTGGCGTTATTTAGGCTGGGGAGGGCCAGTAACAATGGTCCTCGCCCACCCTGGTAACGTCAGGCTGTTACTGTTTGGTTGGTATTTGGCTGAGAATGAAAATATGTTTTTTTTTTTTAAATAAATAATTGAATATTTAAAAAAAAACACATAGGGTCCCCCCTATTTTTATTCTCAGCCAAATACCAACCAAACAGTAACAGCCTGACGTTACCAGGGTGGGCGAGGACCATTGTTACTGGCCCTCCCCAGCCTAAATAACGCCAGCCTGCTACCGCCTAGGCCCAGGAGCGCCATTTTTGACGCTCCGGGCCTGTTGGTACCGGCTCTTCCCGGCACTCCTGTGGTGTTGGGTACCGGGGTAATAATTGGGGGTTAGCGCTAGCTGTTTTTGTGGCTAACGCTAAGCCCGTCTTAGTAATGGACTCCGTCTATAAGACAGCTTCCACTACTAAGCCTGTCTAGTAAAGTAAAAAAAAAAAAACACAACAGGTTTAAAAAAAACATTTATTACAAAAAAACACTCCCCCACAAGCCCTCGTTAACCATTTTATTAACATAAAGCAAAGAAAAACACTGGTCGTCGAAGTAGTCCACCGAATCCGAAGGAGTCCACAGGATACACGGATCTTTTTTAAAAAAAAAAGTGTAAGTACATTTAGGGAGAAAAAAACTGTGTTAAAAAAATTTTATAAACACACACACACACACACACACTAAACGCCGTTTACCACTATTCTGAGCCATGACTACAATTTAGTTATTGAATTATTTAGATGTGGTGAAAAAGCTAAAAAAAAAAAAACTCAAAAACAAAAGATCCAGAAGGAAACCTAGCAGCAAAACCTATTCAGACAGCAGGAAAAAGGAACAGACTATTTTTTCTACTACATGAAGTAAATTTCCCACTTTTGCCTATGTGTGCCAAATTTATTAATGCCGTGCAACAATTTTGTAAATTTGTCGCACATAGTCAAAAATGAAGTAGAAAAAAACAGGGTAAAAACCAGACTACATAGTAAAAGATTAGTAAATGCCCCTCTTTGAACTCAATAGGAAATACTGCACAGTTCACATTTTTGACAGCCCTAATTATTACCAATAAAAAAGGGACTTGTCACTTATTATCCATAAAAAAGGGACAGGTCACTTATATGAAACTTAATGATGTCTTACACATGTAATAGGTTGTGTAATTTGACATGTGAAATAAAGTGTAAACACCTCAACTTAAACCAAATTTTCAAGAAAAGCCCAGATTTTTAGCTGAAAAAACAAAAACTTTTAAATCTCTGTAAAACAAAAATGTAAAAAATTGTAAAACTAGTAAAAATGCTTAAAAAAAATTTTTGTGTTTGTTTTTTTTTTACTTTACTAGACAGGCTTAGTAGTGGAAGCTGTCTTATAGACGGAGTCCATTACTAAGCCGGGCTTAGCGTTATCCACAAAAACAGCTAGCGCTAACCCCCAATTATTACCCCGGTACCCAACACCACAGGGGTGCCGGGAAGAGCCGGTACCAACAGGCCCGGAGCGTCAAAAATGGCGCTCCTGGGCCTAGGCGGTAACAGGCTGGCGTTATTTAGGCTGGGGAGGGCCAGTAACAATGGTCCTCGCCCACCCTGGTAACGTCAGGCTGTTACTGTTTGGTTGGTATTTGGCTGAGAATAAAAATAGGGGGGACCCTATGTGTTTTTTTTAATATTCAATTATTTATTTAAAAAACAAAAACCTATTTTCATTTTTGACGCTCCAGGCCTGTTGGTAACGGCTCTTCCCGGCACCCCTGTGGCATTGGGTACCGGGGTAATAATAGGGGGTTAGCGCTAGCTGTTTTTGTGGCTAACGCTAAGCCCAGTAATTAGTAATGGACTCCGTCTATAAGACAGCTTCCACTACTAAGCCTGTCTAGTAAAGTAAGGAAAAAACACAAGTTTAAAAAAAAATTTATTACAAAAAACACTCCCCCACAAGCCCTTGTTAACCATTTTATTAAAAGCAAACAAAGAAAAACGCTGGTCATCGAAGTAGTCCACCGAATCCGAAGGAGTCCACAGGATACACGGATCTGAAATGAGAAGAAAAAAAAATGGGTTAGTACATTTCTTATCCCCTGCTCACACATCTCCCGCCCCGCACGACTACAACTGCCAGCATGCCCTTACAGTAAGGACATGCTGGGAGTTGTAGTTGTGTGGTGCAGGAGATGTATGGGCAAGTGACAAGCTTGTCCCCTGCCCCCAGCTGCAGGACTACAACTCCCAGCATGCCCTTACAGTAAGGTGTTTCCCAACCTAGGACTTGTAGTTTTGCAACATCTGGAGGCACCCTGATTGGGAAACACTGTTTTAGGCCAGTGTTTCCCAACCAGGTTGCCTCCAGATGTTGCAAAACTACAACTCCCAGCATGCCTGGACAGCCAAAGACTGTCTAGGCATGCTGGGAGTTGTAGTCTTGCAACATCTGGAGGCACCCTGGTTGGTAAACACTGTGTTAGGCCAGTGTTTCCCAACCAGGTTGCCTCCAGATGTTGCAAAACTACAACTCCCAGCATGCCTGGACAGTCAAAGGCTGTGTAGGCATGCTGGGAGTTGTAGTCTTGCAACATCTGGAGGCACCCTGGTTGGGAAACACTGGCCTAAAACAGCGTTTCCCAACCAGGGTGCCTCCAGATGTTGCAAAACTACAACTCCCAGCATGCCTGGACAGCCAAAGACTGTCTAGGCATGCTGGGAGTTGTAGTCTTGCAACATCTGGAGGCACCCTGGTTGGGAAACACTGTTTTAGGCCAGTGTTTCCCAACCAGGTTGTCTCCAGATGTTGCAAAACTACAACTCCCAGCATGCCTGGACAGTCAAAGGCTGTATAGGCATGCTGGGAGTTGTAGTCTTGCAACATCTGGAGGCACCCTGGTTGGGAAACACTGGCCTAAAACAGCGTTTCCCAACCAAGGTGCCTCCAGATGTTGCAAAACTACAACTCCCAGCATGCCTGGACAGCCAAAGGCTGTCCATGCATGCTGGGAGTTGTAGTCTTGCAACATCTGGAGGCACCCTGGTTGGGAAACACTGGCCTAAAACAGCCAAAGGGTGTCCAGGCATGCTGGGAGTTGTAGTCTTGCAACATCTGGAGGCACCCTGGTTGGGAAGCTTGGGCAACTTACCGTCTTCCGTAGGATCCAGCGCTGCGTGACACTGCCGCGCGACAGTGCCGCCCGACGATCTCCGTCAGCGATCGTCGCTGGAGCCTCAGAAGGGTAAGTGAACATCTTCGCCGGTCCCCTTCAGCTGTTTAATTTTGCAACAGCTGGAGGACTACAGTTTAACGACCACAAACCAGTGGTCTGCAAACTGTGGCCCTCCAGCTGTTGCAAAACTACAACACCCAGCATGCCCTGACAGCCAAAGCCTTTGGCTCTCAGGGCTGGAGCCCAGGCTGAGATTACAGTGCAGCTGCCCGGGCTCCTCATACGGCCTCCCCGCTACCCCCCTTGTCTCCCTCCCGCGCCGCTCAGCTCCCGCTGCTATAAGACTACAACTCCCAGCGTGTCCTCACTGTAAGGGCATGCTGGGACTTGTAGTCTTGCAACAGCAGACAGATGGAAGTTATGTGGTGCTGGCAGGTGAGAGGGGGGGATGCAAATCACTGTAGTGTCCCGGTAGCGCAGTGAGGGTAGCGGGGAGAAAATATGTCGGAGCCCACGCGGCAGTAGCTTTTCCTGCTCCATGTTGGAGCTGGAGTAAATTTAGTCATTTTTTACAGCCGTTGCGACAGTTTATTGCGCAACTGCGACTGTCTCAGTTAATAAATTCCTGACCACTGCAAGTAAAAACTGAAAACTTGCGTAAATTAAGCGGGAAAAAAAACTTGCTAGAGAAAGTCGCACAAAAAATAGGGTAGGCGCAATTGCGACAATTTTGCGCCAAAAATAGTCAGAAAAAAATGACTAAACCCCTTAGTAAATGCCCCTCCATGTGATTTAATGGGAACAACCATTAATAACATTTTAAAGCATAGTAGAAATGTTTTATGCCTCAAAATACACCTAAAAAAACTACTTGTGAACATAATGCTCAATATATCACCTCCCTTTACAGATGCCATGGTCACAAGATGATCAATGTAATTTCCGTTATCTGTTGGTTTTACTTTAGTGTATTTTATTTAATGGTTTATGCAACTGAATGTATGGCACAAGATATTGACTTGCAGAAGACCCGTTTTACTGTTATTGCTGATCTGTGTACTCATTAATGTAATGTGCAATATTAATTTTACTGTAAGTTAGGAATAAAATTATTTTAAAAAGTGATATGAGAGACACCTGTATTTTTTCTTGTTTCTCCCCTTTTCTTCCTTTTAGATGAGGAGGATTTATTCTTGACAGACTTAATAGATATGAGCAGAATAGGTCCCACTAGTAATTAAAAAATGCCCTGTCATGCTGTTAAATAAAGTGCTGGGAGCCAATGATTTTTCTTGTCCTTTCCATCTTCATGATGTAAAGTAAGAATTGACTGATGGTCTGGATTTCCAGATATTAAAAAAACAAACAAACATGTACAACTATCCCAAACTGTCGCACTGTAAAATAAAAACTACCAGATAAAGTGATAGCAAGTAGTGAGAAGCTAAACATTCTAAAAAATCACTGATATCCATGCTTTTTTTTAAGGAGAGACTAATGTACACGTGGCAAGAGGGAAGAGGTGCAAAATCTAGCTATGTAGGTAGCCAAGTAGCTAGGTATGTCAGTTGATAGGTATCCAAGTGGTAGCTAGGTAGATAAGTGGGTAGATAGATAGGAAGACAGGTAGGTAGTCAGGTATGTAGATATCAAGGTAAATAGGTAGGCTGTAGGTAGCTAGCTAGGCATGTAGCCAGGTAGCCAAATAGTTCTGTAAGTAGGTAGTTAGCTCACCACATTAACACCCCCCCCCCCATACCAGGTTAAAAAAAGGTCATGTTTACCTCTGTCCAACTCTCCAGAACAGCCAGGCCACAAATGAGTGATGTCATCACGCCTGCACTGCGTGACAGTGAAGGTTACTGTCTCCTGTCAGTGTAAGCCGCAGGTCCTGCGATTTACACTGACAAGTAGATTTTAACTGTATACACGTGTGCACATACAGCTGAAAGCAGATACTTGCCTGGGGTTCCGGGGCAAGTATCCTCGATCCCCATTAATGAACGAGATCCTTTGGTGGGTGGGCCTCTGGAGATGTGGGCCCAGGAGGTGTAGTCACAGGCACAGTACTGGGAACAGAAGACAATGTTAAGGGCAGTGGAAAGCACAATAATGGTGACAGTAGTTAGTAGGGATGAGCGAATCAAATCCGAATTCATTACGTTGGGGGGGAGGCACAATTTTCTGTTCTTGCCTCAGGAGCAAAAAGAGCTAGCTACAGCTCTGTCTGTTATACACATCATGTAACAATGTTTAGCACTTATAAGATCGCTATTGTTTTCTGTTCTCGTCTCAGGAGCAAAAAGAGCTAGCTACAGCTCTGTAATGCACATCATGTAACAATGTTTAGCACTCATAAGATCGCTATTATTTTCTGTTCTCGCCTCAGGAGCAAAAAGAGCTAACTACAGCTCTGTAATGCACATCATGTAACAATGTTTAGCACTTTGATCACTGTTATAAGAGCATTGTAGTTTGCAGACTTTTAAAGATGTTTTGTTTAAAGATGTTTTATACTTTAATTAATATTTAATATAATTTAAATAAATAATTGCTATACATAAAAGCCAGGTAAGAAGTCCAGAATGGAAGGTAACTCTTGTCACTACATTCTCATGGCAAGAAGGACATTTCCAAAAGAATATGCATGTCATACTGAATAACAGCATTATTTCACTAACCCAGCACACACCCTATGCTTGTTACTGCAAGGCAAAGTGTTCTACACCCCTATTGAGGCTCTCAGTAGGCCAGAAATAGCCATTTTTTATCCCCCTATAGCAGCAGGAGTGAGGTGGCACTGGTGCCATCTCACGATCGTCCTGATTCATCAGTCGTTATTGGCTGATGAATCAGAACTCCTGCTATGGTGGTGTCCCTAACGGCACCCACTCCGCCCCTATTCCAGAGGGTGAGAGCGGTTGCCGGGAGTAAGTACCTGCAGTGGGGGCCCCCAATCCCAAGCATCAGCGGCAGGATCAGGGCCCCCAGAGCGGAGACAGGGGCGACGGCAGAAGGATCCGGCAGAGCAGCAGCAGCAGGTAAGGCTGGCCTCCTGCTATTGCTTAGCAGCAACTCCCAGCATGCACAAAAGGGAATGCTGGGAGTTGTTGTTCTGCAACAGCAGAAGGCACTAATACAACTCCCAGCATGCCCTTTGGTAGTCTGAGCATGCTGGGGGTTGTAGTTTTGCAACAGCTGAAGCACACTAATTGCAAAACACTGAGATTGTTACCTAACTCAGTGTTTCGCAACCAGTGTGCCTCCAGATGTTGCAAACTACAACTCCCAGCATGCATTAATAGACCGTACATGCTGGGAGTTGTAGTTTTTCAACCGCTGAAGCTTTGCTCCCCCCCCATGTGAATGTACAGGGTACATTCACACGGGCGGAGGTTTACAGCGAGTTTTCTGCTGCAAGTTTGAGATGCGGCAAACACTACACTACACCTACACACAAAAAATTAAACAGTACATATACACTCCCTTACACAGCCCCCCTCCCCCCCAATAAAAATAAAAAACATTTGTACGGCACTGTTTCCAAAACAGAGCCTCCAGCTGTTGAAAAACAACAACTCCCAGTATTGTCGGACAGCCACTGACTGTCCAGGCATGCCGGGAGTTTTGCAACAGCTGGAGACACCCTGTTTGGGAAGGAAAAGGTAAAGTTGGGGTCTATACCAGCATGTTAGTGTAAAAAGATTTGTAACACAATTTCTCCTGAGTGCGGAAATACTCCACATGTGGATGTAAAATGCTCTGCGGACACACAACAGGGCTCAGGAGTGAGAGCGCATCATGTACATTTGAGGTCTAAATTGGTGATTTGCATAGGAGTGGCTGATTTTACAGCGGTTCTGACATAAACGTAAAACAATAAATACCCACATGTGACCTCATTTTGGAAACTACACCCCTCACGGAACGTAACAAGGGGTATAGTGAGCCATAACACCCCACAAGTGTTTGACAAATTTTTTGTTAAAGTTGCATATGAAAATGAAAAAAAAATTTTTTTACTAAAATGCTGGTGTTACCCTACATTTTTCATTTTCACAAGGGAAAATAGGAAAAAAGCCCCCCAAAATTTGTAGCCCCATTTCTTCTGAGTAAGAACATACCCCATATGTGGATGTAAAGTGCTCTGCGGGGGAACTACAATGCTCAGAAGAGAAGGCACACCATTGGGCTTTAGGAGAGAGAATGTGTCCGAAATTGAAGGCCATGTGTGTTTACAAAGCCACCATAGTTCCAGAACCCCCCCCCCCCCCACATGTGACCCCATTTTGAATTTAATTGCATTGTGTTTATTTTATTTTTTTGTTTGGTCTGAAGATTGATGATGGCCTGCAGATCACTGATATAATAGCTGTATATGCAGAGATGCTATCTTGCTACACCCACAAATCGAGTGAAGTGAGGGAGTGGCACATTTGCTCTGCTCAGAGAGCAGAGTGCTCACATGCCAGGAGTTAAATTAACATATTGATAACAGGGACAGGTCAAGCGGTGAGTACTGAGGAGGCAGGGGAGCTCAATGAGTGCAAAAACAAGAGGGGGTTAAACCTACATAACTCTGGCAATACTGTATCAATTAAAGTAAGTGACTACTCTTTTTAATGCTGCTCACCTGCACTAAAGCCCAGAATATTGGGTTTAGTGTGGCTGAAGAGCCGGTCAGTTTCTCTTTAACCCCTTGCCGAAGAATGCTGTCTTTAACCCCTTAAGGACCAAGCGTTTTTCCATTTTTGCACTTTTGTTTTTTTCTCCTTACCTTTTAAAAATCATAACCCTTTCAATTTTTGCACCTAAAAATCCAAATGATGTTTTTTTTATGCACCACCAATTCTACTTTGTAATGACATCAGTCATTTTACCCAAAAATCTACGTTGAAACGGAAAAAAAAAATAATTGTGGGACAAACTTGAAGAAAAAACACCATTTGGTAAATTTTGGGATCTTCTGTTTCTACGCACACAGTAAATTTTTCTGTAAAAATGACACCTTATATTTATTTATTCTGTAGGTGCATACGATTAAAAATGTTACCCTACTTATATAGGTTTTGTTTTTGTCGTACTTCTGGAAAAAAACATAACTACATGCACGAAAATTTATACGTTTAAAATTGTCCTTTTCTGACCCCTATAATTTTTTTCACATATGGGGCGGTATGAGGCTCATATTTTGCGCCGTGATCTGAAGTTTTTATTGGTAACATTTTTGTTTTGACCTGACTTTTTGATCGCTTTTTCATTTTTTTTATAGTATAAAAGTGACCAAAAAATACTTTTTTGGAATTAGGAATTTTTTTGCGCATACGTCTTTGACCATGCGGTTTAATTAATTATATATTTTAAAATTTTGGACATTTACGCACACAGCATAACACATGTTTATTTATTTTTTTACACAGTTCTTTTTTTTTATGGGAAAAGGGGGGGGGGTTCAAACTTTTATTAGGGAAGGAGTTAAATCACATTCATTAACTTTTTTCACACTTTTTTTTTTTTTTTGCAATTTCATTTGCTAGCCAGCATGGATTTCTCCCATTTTAGATGCCGCGATCAACTTTGATCGCGACATCAAAAGGGTTAATACCGGATATCAGCACGATCAGCAATGTCTGGTATTAGCTGCAGGTCCGGGTTGCTGATAGCAACCGGGACCACACAGATACGAAGATCGCTCAGCTTCTGAGCGCACTTCACAGATTGGGAGCAGGCCACGGACGTGAATATACGTCCAGGGTTGTTAAAGGAAACCTTTTTTTTAAATCAACTGGTGCCAGAAAGTTAAACAGATTTGTAAATGACTTGTATTAAAAAATCTCCAGGGAGTGATTGTAACGGGGAGACAGAAAAGAAATTTTAAAATGAAGAAATATTCACCAAACAGCAAGAAAGGAAACAGGGGGCACTCACGATTTTTTCTTATCCAGACTTTATTTTGGAGGTTGTTACAGCAGCAGGGAAGCCAGGTAGGTGTTAAATCGCATCAGACCGGCACTGGATGGGAGCCATGAGGATAATAGCTATTTTGCGCCG
The DNA here is from genome assembly GCF_029499605.1 of Hyla sarda. Classification (NCBI taxonomy): domain Eukaryota; kingdom Metazoa; phylum Chordata; class Amphibia; order Anura; family Hylidae; genus Hyla; species Hyla sarda. The sequence continues at coordinate 326,638,007 of NC_079189.1, forward strand.
CTCCCGGCGCTTCTCCAGACCACGCCTTCTCAGTGACGTTGACCAGGTAAAATACCTACTGATCAGGTACGTCACTGGGGCGTACTTCATAGTCCTGGGACAGTTTTAACTATTGCATGCTTGAAAACAAATACAATACACACAGTGTGAACTATCTCTTAGTGCAACGATATTCCCATTAAAATAGACGCTTACACAGCGACGAGGCAGATGGTAAACCATCACACAAAAGCACTCATGTCTAGGCGGTCATTAAGGCCAAAATTACCTTGTGCCCTTGTTTTTATAATCCATTTGCCTTCTCACTGTAAAAGGGCTCTTCTATCTATTCCTTTCTTGAACTCAATTTTCTCGAGACCCAGAAACATAATTTCCTTCACGTTACCATTATGTTCTTCTTTTATATGTTCAATTAATCTCGGGGACCCTTTGTTCGTTCTTATCGAATTAGCATGTTCCCTGAATTCATGGCTCTTTCTGTGCATCCTATGTAAAAACGTTTGCATTTGCAAACTATAACATATACTACATGGTTACTTCTGCAGCACATATTATCTTTAAGGCATACTACCTCTCTTCCTAAATTAACTGATTTTTCTGTGCAGAGGTAAGAGCACCAGTTACAGGTTCCATACCTATAATTTCCCGGGCTCAAGCTTTTTCCTAGCCATGTTTCTTTTTTGATGTTTTCTTTCAATTTACTTGTTACTAGTATATCTTTAATGTTTTTGCATTTTTTAAAAGTTACTAGTGGATTGTTATTAGTGTATTTTTTTAAATTTGTATCGCTCTGTATCAGGAACCAATTTTATTTTATGGATTCTTTTATCTTTTCTGCCATTGGGCTATATTTAAATGAAAAACAAAATCAGGGATTCTCTGTTTCCTTGTTACTTTTTATGTTCTAAAAAATTTTGAGGGTGACGGTTATGAAGTTCTTTGCTTTCCTTTATCTTATGTCTTTTTTTCGACGCAGTTCGCTACAGTCAGCTCTTTCCGCTCTTTTCATTGCTTCTTTTAAAACTTTTAATAGATAGCCTCTTTTTAATAATCTTTGTTTCAAATCTTTGGCTTGTGTTTTGTAATCACATTCTCTACTATTTATTCTTTTTGAGCCTTAACCCCTTAAGGACCAGGCCATTTTACACCTTAAGGACCAGAGCGTTTTTTGCAAATCTGACCACTGTCACTTTAAACATTAATAACTCTGGAATGCTTTTAGTTATCGTTCTGATTCCGAGAATGTTTTTTTCGTGAAATATTCTACTTTAACAAAGTGGTAAAATTTTATGGTAACTTGCATCCTTTCTTGGTGAAAAATCCCCAAATTTGATAAAAAAATGAAAATGTTGCATTTTTCTAACTTTGAAGCTCTCTGCTTGTAAGGAAAATGGATAGTCAAAATAATTTTTTTTGGTTCACATATACAATATGTCTACTTTATGTTTTCATCATAAAATTTATGAGTTTTTACTTTTGGAAGACACCAGAGAGCTTCAAAGTTCAGCAGCAATTTTCCAATTTTTCACAAAATTTTCAAACTCACTATTTTTCAGGGACCAGTTCAGTTTTGAAGTTCCAGGGAACTGGGAGCAGGCTGCATGTCGGCCTAGTGCTGCTGTAATTGCCCACTGGCCCCTGGTTTTTGCTTTTCACGCACAGGTAGGTTAGCATTAGGTCCCGTGCCATCTGAGAAACCTTGGCGTTGGTGTGCGGGCTCTGGTGTGTACTTAATATAAGGATACAATGGCGAATGTCTCAATTTTAACATCAGTGTTGAGGGATTAGCCAATGTCATTGTATACAGCAATGTCAATGTAATTGATAAGCAACAGCAGGAGGCTCTCACTCACCTCCTGCTGCTGCTCTGGGACACAGGTCAGTCCCTCGCCGCCGCCGCTGCTCCTGGGGCCCCGATCCCAACATTGACGTCGGGGATCGGGGTCCCCAGCTCCCGGGGTCTTCTTCCCGATCCTGATCACGTCCTCCGGAAGAGGGGCGGAGCGGGTTGCGGGAGTGACACCCGCAGCAGGTGCCTTGATTGGTCGGCCGGTAAACTGGCCGGCGAATCAGGGCGATCGTGAGGTGGCACCAGTGCCACCTCACCCCTGCTGGCTATGGCTGTTCGGGGCCATCTCTGACGGCCCCGATCAGCCAGTAATAACGGGTCACTGGAGACCCGATTGACCAGGAATCGCCGCAGATCGCTGGACTGAATTGTCCAGCAATCTGCGGCCATCACCAACATGGGGGGGCATAATGACCCCCCTGGGTGATATGCCGCAATGCCTGCTGAACAATTTCAGCAGGCATCGGGCACCAGCTCCCCTCCGGCTAGCGGCGGGGGGCCGGGAATGGACAAGACGTACTCCTACGTCCTCGGTCCTTAAGGACTCAGAAACGGGGGCGTAGGAGTACGTCCATTGTCCTTAAGGGGTTAAGAACTGACCGTAGGGAGCGGCTGTCTTGGTATGGGTGGGATGATAACAATTAAAATGGAAAAGGGCATTGCAGGCCTTAGGTTTACAAAATCCCTTAGTAACTAGATTGTCTTCTTCTAATATCACTAAAACATCTAAAAATTCAAGACTTTTTGGACCCACTTTCCAAGTAAACTTTAAATTCATGTTGTTTGCCCTATTTAACTGTGTCACAAATTTGATAAAAGTTTCTTCTGTGTCAGACCACACCATAAAGATGTCGTTGACAAAGCGTTGATAGCAGGCAATATGTTTCAGAATTGGATTGTCAGAAGAAAACATAAATCTTTTTTCAAAGGCAGCTACATATAAATTCGCTAATGTACATGCGACCGGTGTGCCCATTGCTACACCACCGGTCTGCACAAACCAATCTTCTCCAAATCTGAAACAATTGCTCGCTAAAATCAAATCTAAGGCATCACATACAAAATCAATAAACCCCTGACTTTTATCTGACTTTTGAAGAAATTCCCTGATGACTTCAACACTCCCCACTTGTGAGATACTAGTGTACAAACTTTCTATGTCTATGGACACGATGATGCCATTCTCAGTGTAATTTAACCCTTCAAGTGTGAGGGGAAAATAATTTGTGTCTTTGACTAATGAAGGTATCTCAGTAAGTAAGGGGTGCAAAAGCCAGTCAACACATTTTGACAAGGGTTCCATTAGTGTCCCCACACTGGAGACAATGGGTCTCCCGGGTGCGGACACCAATGTCTTGTGTATTTTGGGGAGAAAATACCAATGCGCTTCTCGTGGATTTTGGGGTAGCAATTTCTCCACCATTCTTTTGGATAGAATACCAATTTCTACGTAATGTCTTAGGATTGTCTGTAGTTTTGCAGTTAGCTTAGGGGTAGGATTGCGATCTGATTTAGAATAATATTTAGTATCACTCAGCTGACATTTTGCTTCTGCTAGGTAGTAATCTTTTTTCAAAATAACAATATTAACCCCTTTATCTGATTTTTTTATTATTATATTCTCTTGCTTTCTCAGGATGTCCAGGGATTTCATCTCTGCTTGAGTTAAATTTGGAGAAGCAGGGGGATATTTTATTGCTTTTATAATCGAAGTCAGGGCCGGACTGGGCTAGCAGGATACCGGGAAGATTCCCGGTGGGCCGACTGCATAGTGCGCCGGCAGGGGCCGGTTTTCTATACTACACTGGCCGGCCCGTGTGCGGCCACACAGTGGCTGCTCACTCACACAAGGTGCTGACACTGTCAGGACCTTGTGTGAAGCGGCCACAGAGAGGCGGAGCTATGAGCTGTAAGCTCACAGCCCCGCCACTCACCCAAGCAGTACCTGCGCATCCAGAGCGCAGTGATTTCCAACCCTGATTTTTTTTTTCCCTCCCCGGCGCCGCAGGACCTGCGATGATGTCACCGTCAGCAGCCCCTGATCATGTGACTCCGACTCCTCCATGTGACTGATCACATGACGGTCCGTCATGTGATCAGTCACATGGAGTAGTCGGAGTCACATGATCAGGGGCTGCTGTTATAGGCCTCAGCGTACCCCTACGCCCCCCAGCGTCCCTTAGCTTCTCCCTCCCCCCTGCGGCCCAGGGGGTGAAGTATGCGGAAGCTGCGTCGGGCCAGTGTAGTGACCCGTGCCCCAGCGTTCCCCTGCGGCGCCGTGAATCATTGCCCTGCCAGAGCCCTGAGTCGGTGCCCTGGGGAAGAACGGAGAAGAAAAATGGTGTTCTTAAAGGTACTGTACCATATCCATCCCCCCCTCCCTCACCCATGTCCCTCACCCCCCCTCCCTAACCCATGTCCCTCACCCCCCCTCCCTAACCCATGTCCCTCACCCCCCCCTCCCTAACCCATGTCCCTCACCCCCCCTCCCTAACCCATGTCCCTCACCCCCCCCTCCCTCACCCATGTCCCTCCCCCCCCTCGACCCAAGTCCCTCCCCCCCTCACCCACGTCCCTCCCCCCTCCCCCACCCATGTCCCCCCCCTCCCTCACCCATGTCCATTCCCCCCCTCCCTCACCCATGTCCATCCCCCCCTCCCTCACCCATGTCCATTCCCCCCCTCCCTCACCCATGTCCATTCCCCCCCTCCCTCACCCATGTCCATTCCCCCCCCCCTCACCCATGTCCATCCCCCTATTCACCCCTCTGTCCCCCCTCTTTTATCCCCCTTGTCATCCTTGTCCACCCTTCTGTCATCCCTGTTTACCCCCATATCTCCCGTGTTCACCCTCCTGTCATCCATGTCCACCTTGGCCACCCCTCTGTCATCCCTGTCCATCCCCCTGTCACCCATGTCTCCCCCCCTCTCCATCCCTCTCACCACCCCCCAGTTTACACCTGTCACCTATGTCCACCCCCCCATTCACCCCTCTGTCACCCCAGTCCACCCTTCTTTGTCACTCCTGTCCACTCCTCTTTTAACTGCTTATCACCCTTGTCCACCTCTCTGTCATCCCTGTCAATCCTTTTGTCACCCTTGTTCACCCCCCATTGTACACCCCTCTGTCCCTTTGTCATCCCTGTTACCACCTTGTCACCCCTGACGCCCCTCTGTCACCCATGTACACCGCTCTACACCCCTCTGCCACCCATGTACACTCCTCTACACCCCTCTGCCACCCATGTACACTCCTCTACACCCCTCTGCCACCCATGTACACTCCTCTACACCCCTCTGCCACCCATGTACACTCCTCTACACCCCTCTGTCACCCATGTACACCCCTCCACACCCCTCTGTCACCCATGCACACCCCTCGGACACTCCTCTACACCCCTCTGTTACCCATGTACACTCCTCTACACCCCTGTCACCCATGTACACTCCTCTACACCCCTGTCACCCATGTACACCCCTCTGTCACCCATGTACACTCCTCTACACCCCTCTGCCACCACTGTAAACCCCCCCTACACCCCCATATACTCCTATACACCTGTCTCCCATGTACACCCCCTCTGTCACCCATGCACACCCCTCGGACACTCCTCTACACCCCTCTGTCACCCATGTACACTCCTCTACACCCCTATCACCCATGTACACTCCTCTACACCCCTGTCACCCATGTACACCCCTCTGTCACCCATGAACACTCCTCTACACCCCTCTGCCACCACTGTAAACCCCCCCTACACCCCCATATACTCCTACACACCTGTCTCCCATGTACACCCCCTCTGTTACCCATTTACCCCTACATGCCCCTGTTTTCCTCTTCACTTGTAAAAGGGGAATCTGGAGGCTAATGCTAAGTGCGGAGCCTAATAGATTTGTTTTGCAGGTTTAACAGTGAAGAGTTGTGGCTGGAATAAATGGTCAGGACGGTCCGGACCAGATGAACGACGCTGATCAGAGAAGATGTCACATGTGAGTTGCTGTATAAAGCAGCACTTTAAACTACATACCCACTGATAAATAGATAATGGAATTTGTGTGCATTGCAGCTTTTTTTTAAACATTATTTTTTTTTTTTTTTTTTTTTTTGCTCGTCAACTTCGGTCAGGGTGCCCCGTGAAAATTGTATTTTTTTTTTTTGGAGGGGTGCCCTGAGCCGAAAAAGATTGGGAAACACCGGCATACAGGATTTAGTCAGTAACAGTATGATGGTAATATAAATGGTGATAATATTCCTCCCTGTATACTGGTATTATTGGTAATATTGGTCAGTATACAGGATTTGGTCAGTAACAGTATGATGGTAATATAAATGGTGATAATATTCCTACTTGTATACCGGTATTTTTGGTAATATTGGTCTCAGTATACAGGATTTGGTCAGTAACAGTGTGATGGTAATATGTATGGTGATAATATTCCTCCTTGTATACTGGTATTATTGGTAATATTGGTCAGTATACAGGATTTGGCCAGTAACAGTATGATGGTAAGGTGATAATATTCCTCCTTTTATAGCGCCATTATTGTTAATATCAGTCTAAGTATAGAGGACTTGGTCAGTTACAGTGTGATGGTAATATTTCCTTTCCTCCCATACTATTGTTACTTGGTAAATGTATGACTTATATAGACATATTCAGTATTATAATGCATGGAAAATTGACACATATATAAATTGCTTCACCATAGTGAAATACAGTAGCAATTTATTTCTTCGAAATATACATCGAGGGGGGGGGGGAAATGTATGTGTATATATATATATATATATATATATATATATATATATACATATATATATGTGTGTGTGTATATATATATATATATATATATATATATATATATATATATATATATATATATATATATATATATATATAAAATTAGTGTACTGTAAAGGGATAAATCTAGGCGTGGCTGACGTGGGGCTGGTCTGCGATTATTTCCAGGGCTGGTTTTAATCCCCAGTCCGGCCCTGTCTTCGATAATTCTTTTTTGAAAGATGTCAATATTACTACCGGTTTGGATAGGTGGGCAAAAAGTAGAAGCTACTCCTCCTGTAAATTCAAGGACATAAATAGTGTCCGAGATGGGGTCATCATCATTCTCAGACTTTAGGTCTATCAGATCTCCTAGACAATCTAGCTTGGCTTGTGTAGCTTCATCCATAACCGAGAAACCCAATGGTCCAATACTGACAGGGATTTCTCCCTCAGTCCTGGAATGCAAAGTAGATTTATTATGGAAAAACTTTTTCAAACTAAGTTTTCGGAGGGCTTTTAAGAGGTCTACTTCAAATGAGACCTCATCAAAGTCCTCGGCTAAACAAAAATTAAGTCCCTTTGAAAGGACAGATGTTATAGCATCGTCCAGTGTCATGTCCGACAGATTAATGACATTGAGCTTCTTCTTTTATCTCCACAAGACTATTTTTCTCTTGGCTCCTTTGTTTTTTCTTTCTTCCCCTCCTTGTACATTTCTTCCTTCTAAAGGGGCAGTAGTGTTAGCATTATCTGTCGGGCTTAATGACCACCTAGACCTGTGATGGTTTACCATCTGCTTCCTCGCTGTGTAAGCGTCTATTTTAATTGGAATATCATTGCACTAAGAGATGGCTCACACTGTATGTATTGTATTTGTTTTCAAGCATGCAATAGTTAAAACTGTTCAGGACTATGAAGTACGCCCCCAGTGACGTACATGATCACTAGGTTTTTTACCTGGTCAACATCACTGAGAAGGCATGGTCTGGAGAAGCAAAATAGCTATTACCATCATGGCTCCCGTTCAGTGCTGGTCTGATGTGGTTTAACACCTACCTGGCGTCCCTGCTACTGTAACAACCTCCAAAATAAAGTCTGGATAAGAGAAAATCGTGAGTGCCCCCTGTTTCCTTTCTTGACATTTGGTGAATATTACTTTGTACTTGTGGGGGTTTTGCACCACGGGATGATCTTAGGACTGCATCCCCACTACGTGTACTGGTCACTGTCGTTATCGGGTCCTTGGAGCATATAATACCGCTAGTGCCGACAGCTCTGTCTCCTGATTACAGATACAAATAAAAGAACTTCCTCTGGAGCATACAACAGTTGATAAGTACTGGAAGGATTACGAATACCAGAGTACCCCTTTAAGGTTTAGCTGAATCTATTCCAGCTCAGAGCTGCAGATTTTAAACACAGGTGCACAAGGCAGCCAAAGATGTGCCTGAACTTATCTTAAGCCACATGCAATCTGGCACAATCATACACTATCAGGGGTTTACTGAAAGAAGCAGTTATTTTTGAACATGTAATGGACACTCACCATCACTAGTCCTACAGTCCTAGTCCATTTGTTTTCTTCCAGCACAGCTGCATCTATGTGTTTCATTACAGTAACTTGGTCATGTGATCACCAGTTTGACCCACAAAAAATCACAGTGTTTGATGTGTCAGAGTAGGAGGTCAGTTCTGGGATCGGACTTTTTGTAAATTATAGGATAGCATCATTGTACAGAGGCCCTTATTCCCAAATTGGGTAGCTTTGTGTTGTACCGAGATCATGCGATCCAGACACCTAGAACCATGTGATCCTTATGTCCCCCTTTCCTCAGGGAAGACACCACACACCTCTGGTTCATGTGAACTCAGAACATAAACATGATTTATTGAGGTAAAAGAGACATGAGGTAAAAAAACATTTTCAAATCCCCCTCCCTCAAGGCAGGTCACATGACATTATGATATTTCATCGCCCTTATAGGGCTTTATAGGTAAACAACATCAAGTGCAGCTGTTAACCCCTTGAGGGCTCAGCCCATTTTGGACTTAAGGACACAGCCAAATTTTTCAAATCTGACCTGTGTTGATTTATGCATTAATAACTCTGAGATAATTTTACTTATCAGTCTGATTCCAAGATTGTTTTTTTGTGATATATATTTTTTTTAAATAGTAGTACATTTTTGTCAAAACTTCTCAATTCTTTGTGAAAAATTCCAAAATTTCCTGAAAAAAAATGAGAGTTGCATTTTTCTAAGTTTAAAATTCTAGGAAACTGGTCATTCCAAATAAGAGGCATATTGATTCACATATGCAATATGTCTACTTTATGTACGCAACATAAAATAGAAATGTTTTTACTTTTTGACGACATTAGTGGGCTTCAAAGTCTAGCAGCAATCTTTACAGACATTTCAAAATCTAAATTTTTCAGGGACCAGTTCAATTTGAAGTGGATTTGAGGGGCTTTCTACCGTATATACTCGAGTATAAGCCGACCCGAGTAAAAGCCGAGACCCCTAATTTCAACCCAAAATCCCAGGAAAAGTTATTGAATCGAGTATAAGCCTAGGGTGGGAAATACATCATCCCCCCCCTGTCATCATCCAGACCCGTCATTAACATCCTCATCATCATCAACGCCTGTCATCATCCAGACCCTCATCATCATCACCTGTCATCATCCCCTTGTCATCATCCCACACATCCCCCCTTCATCATCCCCTTGTCATCATCCCCACCCCCTTCATCATCCCCTTGTAATCATCCCACACCCCCCCTTCATCATCCCCTTGTCATCATCCCCACCCCCCTTCATCATCCCACACCCCCCTTCATCATCCTCTTGTCATCATCCCACACCCCCCCTTCATCATCCTCTTGTCATCATCCGCCCTCAGTGGTCTTCAACCTGCGGACCTCCAGAGGTTTCAAAACTACAACTCCCAGCAAGGCCGGGCAGCCATCAGCTGTCCGGGCTTGCTGGGAGTTGTAGTTTTGAAACCTCCGGAGGTCCGCAGGTTGAAGACCACTGCGGACTTCGACATCATCCAGCCCCCTCTCACCCCCTTTAGTTCTGTACAGTACTCGCCTCCGCTCGGCACTGGTCCGGTGCTGCAGGGCTGTCCGGTGGGGAGGTTGTCCGGTGGGATAGTGGTTCCGGGCTGCTATCTTCACCTGGGGCACCTCTTCTCCGCGCTTCGGGCCCAGAATAGAGGCATTGCCTTGACAATGACGCAGAAGTACGTTGGCAATGAACGTACCTCTGCGTCGTTGTCAAGGCAACGTGACTATTCTGGGGCCGGGCCCGAAGCGCTTAGAAGAGGCCTCCCCGGTGAAGATAGCAGCCCGGAACCACTATCCCACCGGACCACCTCCTCTCCGGACAGTCCTGCAGCACCGGACCAGCGCCGAGCGGAGGCGAGTACTGTACAGAATTAAAGGGGGTGAGAGGGGGCTGGATGATGTCGAAGGCCGCAGTGGTCTTCAACCTGCGGACCTCCGGAGGTTTCAAAACTACAACTCCCAGCAAGCCCGGACAGCCGATGCCTGCCCGGGCTTGCTGGGAGTTGTAGTTTTGAAACCTCTGGAGGTCCGCAGGTTGAAGACCACTGCGGGTGGAGAGTTCACTCGAGTATAAGCCGAGGGGGGTGTTTTCAGCATGAAAAATCGTGCTGAAAAACTCGGCTTATACTCGAGTATATACGGTATTTTGGAAATTCTCCATAAATGACCCCGTTATAAAAACTACAAAAAATACCCCTCAGAGTATTAACAATTACATTTACAGAGTTAACCCTTTAGGCGTTCACAGGAATAGAAGCAAAGTGGAGGTTAAAAGTCAAAATCTTTATTTTATACACTAACATGTTGTTGTGGCCCCAAAATTTTCAATTTGTGACCCAGTTTCTTCTGAGTCTGGAAATACCCCAAATCTGGACATAACGTGCTGTGCAGGCTCACAACAGAGAAATGAGAAACTTTGGGATTCTGGAGAGAGGATTTGGCTGGGATTGAAGTCGGGGGCCATGTCGCCTTTACAAGGCTCCATGGTGCCATAACAGTGGACCCCCACATGTGACAGAATTTTGGAAATTACACCCATCAAGGAATGTAACAAGGGGGGCACTTAGTACTTACACTTTACTGGCGTTTGACAGATATTTGGAACAGTGGGATGTGAATATAAAAAAATAGCATTTTTCATATTCATGAGTCAAAGTCAGACACCTGTGGGGTGTTAATACTGCAACCCTTGTTATATTCCTTAAGGGGTGTAGTTTCCAAAATGGTGTCACATGTGGGTGTTGTCGTTCTTTTTGTATTTATGTCAGAACCACTGAAGCTATCAGTCATTACAATGCAAAACACCGATTTTGGCCTCGAATGTACTTGGTATTCTCACTCCTGAGTCATGTTGTGTGCCCATAGATCGCTTTGCGTTCACATATGGGGTATTTCCGTACTTGTGAGAAATTGTGTTACAATTTTTGCGGGTCTTTTTTCTCCTTTTACCTCTTGTGAAAATGAAAAATATGGGGCAACCCCAGCATGTTAGTGTAAATTTTTTTTTTTTTTTTTACACTAACATGTTGAGGTAGCCCCCATGTGTCCTTTCATAAGGGGTAAAAGGAGGAAAATTTGTAGCACAATTTCTCCCGAGTACGGAAATACCTTATATGTTGCACTAAACTGTTTCCTTGAAATATGACAGGGCCACAGGGTGAGAGAGCTCCATGCACAGGCTTAAATTAGAGATTCACATGGGGTTAGTGGACAGTTGCAGAGATTGTGAGGGTCTCGCATAGAGGGTGACTGCAGGGGGCGCATCCTCCTCACATGCGACTTTAGGGCACACTTGTAACACTTAAAGGGGTACTCCGCCCCTAGACATCTTATCCCCTATCCAAAGGATAGGGGATAAGATGTCAGATCGCCGGGGTCCAGCTGCTGGGGACCCCGCGGGGATCGCCGCTGCAGCACCCCACTATCATTACTGCGCAGAGCGAGATCGCTCTGCACGTAATGACGGGCAATACAGGGGCCGGAGCATCGTTACATCACGGCTCCGCCCCTCGTGACGTCACGACCCGCCCCGTCAATACAAATCTATGGGAGGGGGCGTGACGGTCGTCATGCCCCCTGCCATAGACTTGCATTAAGGGGACGGGCCGTGATTCATGAGGGGCGGAGCCATGATGTAACGCTGCTCCGGCCCCTGTATCGCCCGTCATTATGCACAGAGCGAACTCGCTCTGCGCAGTAATGATGGCGGGGTGCCGCAGCAGCGATCCCCGGGGTCCCCAGCAGCGGGACCGCGGTGATCTAACATCTTATCCCCTATCCTTTGGATAGGGGATAAGATGCCAGGAGCGGAGTACCCCTTTAAAGTCACAGATATATACACCTCCTCTATAGGTGATGTATATTTCTGTGATCAGAACATGAAGCCATTGTAGTTGTAGCCGTTGTAGTTGTAGTTTTGCAACAGCTGGAGGTACACTGGTAGTTAGGATCTGTTACTTTACTCAGTTTTTCCCTAGCAGTGTGCCTCAAGCTATTGCAAAACTACAACTCCCAGCATGCACTGAAAGTCTGTACATGCTGGGAGTTGTAGTTTTGCAACAGCTGGAGGCACACTGGTAGTGAAAACACTATCCTTACCTAACCTTCACTTTCCCTCTCACCTTAGCCAGGGCTGCTGCTGCGGGGGCCTGTTGCACCTCCGCTCCCCATCTTCTGGCACCAATAAGGTTCTTAGGGGCCAATCCCCCTCTTCTGCTGCGGATTCTCGCATGCTGATGTGCCCCCGCTCTCACCCTCCGGACTAGGGGCAGAGCAGGTTTCATCATTCATACTTCAGCAGGAGCGTGATTGGTTGATCTGTACTGCTGGTTGAGGGTGATTGGTGCTGTCTTGGACAACACTAATCACACTCATCTTCAGTGACACAGAGTCACCAGAGACCAGATTGGCACGAAAGCGATGTGATTTGCAAGTGAAAAATGACCTGCCAATCATGGTGATCGCCGACAAGGGGGGTCTCAGGACCCCCCCTAGGCGATGTCCTTGGATGGATGCTGATAGATATCAGCAGCCATACCACCCCGATCACCCCCAGCTTGCAGCAGTGATCGGAAGAACGCCAGGCGTACAGGTACACCCTGGTGCCTTAAGGCCCAGGCACCAAAGGCATACCCGTAGTCTGTTGTTGCTGAGTCTCTGCAGAGGATTGTGGGAGACACACAGTTATGACACACAACCATGATACATGTTCTCCTGATGCCATCTAACAATCATCACCTACCAGATCCCCTCCTACTAGCTCTTAGATCCCTCCTTCCAGCTCCATATGCTATCTCTATGGGATCTGGTGACCTCAAGCTCTAGCAGTCTGCCACCCCCAATCTTTCTGCATATCAGAGGATTTATTGTAAATTTAGTCATTTCAGGGATGGGTTTGCAATCAGAAATGGCTAAAAACTCCTGCATGCCACATTAGGTAAAGCAGGTAAGCAAAAGGCATATACAAAAAAACGTCTACATTATTCACTATTATTAGCCTATACTGTACTCTATAAGTTAAATAAAATACCATACTGCTTCTTTAAGACAGGCTTATGAAATACCAGTCTTAGTAAACTTCTTCCTTTCATTTTATAAATGTTATTTTTGAATTAAGATAACAGTTATGTTTAGCAATGTCTAACATTGTCAAACATAAAAGCTGCCAGGGAACAATGTCCCAAGCACAGGTTAGGATTTTTCAGAGAGCTGCCCTCGTCTCCGCTGGTGACTGGCTGAGTGGCCCTCATTCATGCTTGTCTCCAAAGGTGGGGGTCGCCCTGCTCCAGACAGTTTTGGTTTCAGGCAGATTAATAACTCTGGACCAGTGTATATCTGGCAACATCTTCATTTAGTGGCATTTACAATAGTACAGGGTGGGCCATTTATATGGAAACACCTTAATAAAATGGGAATAGTTGTTGATATTAACTTCCTGTTTGTGGCACATTAGTATATGTGAGGCGGGAAACTTTTCAAGATGGGTGGTGACCATGGTGGCCATTTTGAAGTCAGCCATTTTGAATCCAACTTTTGTTTTTTCAATAGGAAGAGGGTCATTTGACACATCAAACTTATTGGGAATTTCACAAGAAAAACAATGAAACTACGGATACTGGAAGCCTGTGCTAGCATTTCTCCTGTGGTGTTGCTATCAGTGTGTGAAGAGTGGGAGAAGTGGGTTGCATTGACAATTCAACACAATGGGCAGCACATTGAACACATTTTTTAAGTAGTAAATAAAGTCACGTTAAAAGCACATAATTGTTTTTCTTGTGAAATTCCCAGTAAGTTTGATGTATCACATGACCCTCTTTCTACTGAAAAAACAAAAGTTGGATTCAAAATGGCCACCATGGTCACCATCCATCTTAAAAAGTTTCCCCCCTCACATATACTAATGTGCCACAAACAGGAAGTTAATATCAGCAACCATTCCCATTTTATTAAGGTGTATCCATATAAATGGCCAACCATGTAGTTTTAACTACTTTCACTAACCAACTAAACAATATTAAATCAAGCTCAGAGATCTGGCTGGTGGATCTGGCTGGGAAATTTCAATAACCGAACCGGCGCCCAATCTCATTCTTTGAAATGCACAGACCGGAGTCAGATAGTTACTCCGGTCGGCTCATTTTTGCCCCATATCCGGTTTTCTGGCCAGACTGAAACTGTGGTCTCTGATCTCTGAAACATGGTGTGAATGCACTCTTTGGTGGGAGGCAAATTGGTGGGAGGCAAATAGTGGAGTATTGTGAGTACTGTTTGTTGCTGAGCAATACCTTAGTCAGAGACTCCTGCTGAAGTAAGACGACAGTAACATGAGAGTTTATAAAAGTGCTGTATGAGAGTCTATACTCCTGGGAATGATACATAACTTTTTAAATGTACAAATATTGTAACTTTGCATGACACTCTTAATTATTGCAGAATACACTCAATATACTCAATAGTTGTAGAACAAACTTAGTTGCACAGTATGATTATGATTGCAGAACAAACTTGGTGGCACAAATATTTTTTATTTTTTTTTCCCACATAGTGAGCCGCCGCAGGAACTAGATGGGGAGCACTCACGGCCGGACAGAACGGCCAGATCATTGCCCCTAGCAACGCCCCCAGGGACACCGAGGACAAAGGACATCCTGAAACATGCGTTGGGGTGGCGTCGCTCCAGCAGACCTCCATAAGAATAATCTATATTGTATCTTGGTATATATGTATGTATTCCCGACTATGTTTACCTATGGATTTGAATGGGAAAAACTTTTTGCTTTTAAAGGGGTACTCCGGTGCTTAGACATCTTATCCCCTATCCAAAGGATAGAGGATAAGATGCCTGATCGCTGGAGTCCCGCCGCTGGGGACCCCCGTGATCTTGCACGCGGCACCACGTTTGTAATCAGTCCCCAGAGCTTGTTCGCTCTGGGTCTGATTACCGGCGACCACAGGGCCGACGGCGTGTGACGTCACGCCTCGGCCCCCATGTGATGTCATGCTGCGCCCCTCAATGCAAGCCTGCGGGAGGGGGCGTGATAGCTGTCTTGCCCCCTCCCGTAGGCTTGCATTGAGGGGCGGAGCGTGACATCACACGGGGGCGGGGGCGTGACGTGACATGCCGCCCGCCCTGTGGTCACCAGTAATCAGTCCCAGAGCGAACACGCTCCAGGGACTGATTACAAACGGGGTGCCGCGTGCAAGATCACGGGAGTCCCCAGCGGTGGGACTCCCGCGATCAGGCATCTTATCCTTTGGATAGGGGATAAGATGTCTAAGCACCGGAGTACCCCTTTAAGCTTTATACAGTGTATATATATATATATATATATATATATATATATATATATATATATATATATATAGAGAATATCTACCTTGTAATCTGTTCTTTATGGGGATGTGGGTCTGATCTGGAGCAACGCTCATTTATTCTCACCCAGTTTTCACTTGATATGTATTTTTTTTATCTTCCTTGTCATTTTAATGTATACCAATTTAGTTAAATATAATCGTGTCGGAGTACACAATAGGTTCTATGCTGTGATGCACATGCTGATATAAAACAGTTGTATAGCTATATTTTGCCTTTGTATTTAGGTTTTTGTGATCAGCATAGAAGTTGATAGGATGTGTGGAGCCCACTAAAAGATGATGCCATTCTTCTTAGGCAAGTTTAATGGAGAGAAGTTCCCGGTCACCAATAGAATAGTTTCTCTCCATAGGAGAAAAGGTCTTGGAAAAGTAGCTAAAAGAAATGTTTTTTCCTTTAGAAGACCTACTGAAGAGGCGTCTACCTCCAAACAAAATGGTTTTCCAGGATCACGTCTAAGAGAAGAGGTGCAGAAGCGAAGGCAGGCTTCAACTGAGAAAAGGCCTCTTCAGCCTTGGAGTCCTGTCTGCCTAAGACAATATTGGAAGAGAAGACCAGTATAGTGTCCAGATAGACCACCACACAGTAATACAATAAATCTCGGAAGATGTCACTAACAAATTCTAGGAAGACTGCAAGGGCATTGCAGAGACCGAAAGGCATCATTAGGTACTCAAAATGGTCGTCACTGGTGTTAAAAGCCGTTTTCTATTCATCAGACTCACGAATGCAAATTAAATTGTATGCTCTGCGGAGGTCTAATTTAGTGAAGATTCTGGCTCCACGCAGACGATCGAAGAGTTCTGAGATCAAGGGCAAAGGGTAGCTATTTTAATAGTAATGTTATTAAGTCCTCGATAGTCTCTGGAACAGACAATGGATAAATTCTTCCCCGAGGAGGTGTAGTACCTGGTTGAAGATCAATGCGACAATCGTAAGGACAATGTGGTGGAAGAATCTCAGCTTGTTTTTCGCAGAATACATCAGCAAAGTCACAATAAGGGGAAGGAATACTCGACTTAATGAGTGGTGATGAAATTGTCTTAGGCAGACAGGACTCCAGACAGTGACCTTGACAGGAAGTTTCCTAACAAGAAACTTCTCCAGAATTCCAATCAATTTGAGTAGAAGGACGCTGAAGCCAAGGAAGTCCAAGAAGAAGTTCCGAAGTACAATGTGGAAGTAAAAAGAACTGTATCTTTTCCTTATGCAACACTCCCACTTGCATAGTAAGAGGTTCTGTTTGGTACAGGACCATAACCCTGAGGTTCTCTCTGTAAACAGAAGAGATATACAGTGGCTTGTCAAGCCAGACATCGGCAACAGATACTTTTGGGCCAGGGTAGCGTCAATAAAGTTTCCCGCCAAACCAGAGTCCAGGAAGGCAGAAGCGAAAAATGAAGACTTTGCAGGAGTAGGAACTAGAACAGGCATGATCAAACATGGAGAGGTACTATTCACACCCAGGGACACCTCTCCTATGTGCCCTAGGTGCGAGCAATTCCCGGATGCTGTGGACGAAGAGTACACTCTTTAAGGAAGTGTTCAGGACTGGCACAATAAAGGCAAAAATTCTCATTGCGTCGTCAGGTTCTTTCTTGAGAAGAGGTCTAATACGGTCCACCTACATTGGCTCTTCTGCTGGTGGTGTAGGAGAGAATTGTAGTGGACGTTGAAAGATGGGAGCCAAACGGGGAAAACGCTGTGGCTGAAGTGGTTCTCTCTCACGACGTAGCCCCTCTTTTCTCTCCGAGAATGGTACGTCAATTCTAGTGGCAAGATTAATGAGATCAGTCGGGGAGGATGGAAGATCTCGAGCCGCCAATGCGTCCTTGATCCTACGTGAAAGATGCTTTTTAAATGTAGCGCGCAAGGCCTCATTTTTCAAGCCAGTTCGGAGGCCAAGATGCAGATTTGCACTGTGTATTCTCCCACCGAAGAATTTCCTTGAGAGAGATTCAGTAATGCTGTGTCTGCAGAAGATGCCCGAGCTGGTTCCTCAAATACATTATGGAATTCAGTAAGGAAAGTCCGGAGATCTGAGGACAACGAGTGACTGCGGTTCCCCCAGTGGGGTAGCCCAAGCCAAAGTTTTTCCAGAAAGAAAGCTGATGACAAATGCAACTTTGGCGCACTCTGTAGGAAACTGATCTGCTTGAAGTTCTCGGTGCATGGAGCATTGAGTTATGAAGCCACCGCACAGCTTCAGATCTACATCATATTTAGTAGGTAGAGACAGACAGATCTTGGAACCAACTGAAGCAAGAGGAGGAACAGCGGAGGGTTCTGCCGGAGGTGGTTGAGGTTGTTGTGAAGCTAGGAGTTGCTGCACCAGTGCGGAAAGCTGGGTTATCTGCTGCGCTTGTTGTTCAATCTGTGCAGACTGTCGAGCCACAATTGTAAAGAGGTTGGCAACGCTTGGCAGAGGAGGAACAACCGGGAGCAGAGAGAGGTGAGGGTTCGCATGCGGGCACGTCAAGCATAGCGAGTTCTTGAGCCGCCACAGGGACCAGATGGGGAACACTCACAGCCGGACAGAACGGTCGGAGCGTTGCCCCTAGCAACGCCTGGGACACACGTGTGATCAGGACAGGCAAAGACTGGAGAAGGGGAGCGCTCACGGTAAGGATGGATTGCCGAAGTGCTGCCCCTATTAACTATGCTATCAAGGAAAACATCGTAAATAAAATATTGTTACACGTAAGGCCCCTTTCACATTATAAAGTGGCTCCGTAAAAAAGACCTGTTATAAACATCCATTAGAAAAGCCTTAAAAACGGATGTTAAATGGCTGTTAAAAAATCCCATTAAAGTTATTAAACAGGGGAGCAGGCAGCATGCTCCACTCCCCTGCGATGTACGATGTATTTTACTTTCACCTTTAAATTCCCCGCCGGAAGCCCTGAATGGCCAGCACTGAGGAGCCATTCAGAGCTCCCAGCGGGGTTTTCCAACAGAAGTGCTGTGGTGGGGAATATAAAGGGCATATGTCTGGGAAGCAGGCCGGCCAGATGTGCTGCTGAAAGAATACTTGTGTTTCATAGCGCTGTGGCGGTATATGTACATAGAAGCACTGTGGGGGCCAGATAATGCTATATGTATGGCCCCCACAGCGCTTCTATAATTATATGCCTCCTCAGCGCTATGAATGAAAAGTATTCTAAATCAACAGCGCATCTGTCCGGGAAGCCGGCAGGCCCGATGAGCTACTAATAGAATACTTGTCATTCATAGCACTGCAGAGGCATATGATTATAGAAGTGTTGTGGGGGCCAGACATATAGCATCATCTGGCCCCCACAGTGCTTCTATATACAGATGCCGCCGCAGTGCTATGAAAGACAAGTATTTTTTCAGCAGCGCATCGGGCCGGCCTGCTTCCTAACCTGATGTACTGCTAATAGAATACTTTTCATTCATAGTGCTGCCGGGGGCTTATGATAGCGCTGGGGGAAAATATATATACACATGCACTGCTGGGGACAATACCTACATAAATGCCCTGCGGGGGGCAAGGCTTATATAGCACAGCAGGGGGCAAGATATATAGAAGCGCTGCGGGGGCCAGACATATACCCCCCAGTGATTCTATATATCTTTCCCCACTGTAGTGTTTCTATTTGAAAACCCCGCCGGGAGCCCTGAATGGCTCCACGGTGCCGGCCATTCAGGGCTCCCGGTGGGAATTTAAAAATGAAAGTAAATACACCGTACATCGTAGGGGAGTGGAGTATGCCACCCACTTCCCTGTTTAATAACTTCTAATTGCATTGGGTCTCAGAAGTGCAATCATTCCCTCAGCCCCTGTACTACAACCTCCATCATGGAACAGAGTCTGTTCCATGATGGGGGAAGCAGTAGTCCCGGCTGTGGGAGTCTGTAGGCAGAGATGTTAAAACGGCCATAAAATAAAGGTACATGACGTTATAATGGGTGTTATTCAGCCGTTAGCACCCGTTATTTAATCCATTATTATACATCCATTTTATGTATAAAGCAGCAATTAATAGGTATGATTTACACATGGACCATAAACAAAGCATGTATAAAGAATAACAAGAACTCAGTCTCCAGGTAAGCTATATGTAAAGAAAAAACAAATTATAGAGCAGAAATGTGAATTCATCTGAAGATGAGAGTATATAATATACTGAGTAAATGGTCAGGAGAGGGAGGCATACATTCTACATTCCCAGGGATGCCATTTTCAGTTAACCCCTTAAAGGGGTACTCCGCTGGAAAACATTTTTTTTTAAATCACCCGGTGCCAGAAAGTTATACAGATTTGTAAATTACCGTATATACTCGAGTATAAGCCGACCCGAGTATAAGCCGAGACCCCTAATTTCAACCCAAAATCCCAGGAAAAGTTATTGACTCGAGTATAAGCCTAGGGTGGGAAATACCTCATCCCCCCCTGTCATCATCCAGACCCGTCATTAACATCCTCATCATCATCATCCCCTTGTCATCATCCCACACATCCCCCTTCATCATCCCCTTATCATCCCACACATCCCCCCTTCATCATCCCCTTATCATCCCACACATCCCCCCTTCATCATCCCCTTGTCATCATCCCACACATCCCCCCCTTCATCATCCCCTTATCATCCCGCACATCCTCCCTTCATCATCCCCTTATCATCCCACACATCCCCCCTTCATCATCCCCTTATCATCCCGCACATCCCCCCTTCATCATCCCCTTATCATCCCACACCCCCCCCTTCATCATCCCCACACCCCCCCTTCATCATCCTCTTCTCATCATTCACCCTCAGTGGTCTTCAACCTGCGGACCTCCAGAGGTTTAAAAACTACAACTCCCAGCAAGCCCGGGCAGCCATCGGCTGTCCGGGCTTTCTGGGAGTTGTAGTTTTGAAACCTCCGGAGGTCCGCAGGTTGAAGACCACTGCGGCCTTCAACATCATCCAGCCCCCTCTCACCCCCTTTAGTTCTGAGTACTCACCTCCGCTCGGCGCTGGTCCGGTCCTGCAGGGCTGTCCGGTGAGGAGGTGGTCCGGGCTGCTATCTTCACCGGGGGCTCCTCTTCTCCGCGCTTCCGGCCCGGAATAGAGGCGTTGCCTTGACAATGACGCAGAAGTACGTTGGCAATGAACGCACCTCTGCGTCGTTGTCACGGCAACGTGACTATTCTGAGGCCGGGCCCGAAGCGCTTAGAAGAGGCCTCCCCGGTGAAGATAGCAGCCCGGAACCAGTATCCCACCGGACCACCTCCTCACCGGACAGTCCTGCAGGACCGGACCAGCGCCGAGCGGAGGTGAGTACTCAGAACTAAAGGGGGTGAGAGGGGGCTGGATGATGTTGAAGGCCGCAGTGGTCTTCAACCTGCGGACCTCCGGAGGTTTCAAAACTACAACTCCCAGCAAGCCCGGACAGCCGATGGCTGCCCGGGCTTGCTGGGAGTTGTAGTTTTGAAACCTCTGGAGGTCCGCAGGTTGAAGACCACTGCGGGTGGGGGAGTTCACTCGAGTATAAGCCAAGGGGGGTGATTTCAGCACGAAAAATCGTGCTGGAAAACTCGGCCTATACTCGAGTATATACGGTACTTCTATTTAAAAATCTGAATCTTCCAGTACTTATTAGCTGCTCTATACTACAGAGGAAGTTCTTTTCTTTTAGAATTTTCTTTTCTATCTGACCACAGTGCTCTCTGCTAACACCTCTGTCCATTTTAGAAACTGTCCAGAGTAGGAGCAAATCCCCATAGCAAACCAATCCTGCTCTGGACACTTCCTGACACTGACAGAGGCGTCAGCAGAGAGCACTGTGATCAGACAGAAAACAACTACACAACTTCCTCTGGAGCATACAGCAGCTGAAAAGTACTGGAAGGATTAAGATTTTTAAATGGAAGTAATTTACTAATTTGTTTAACTTTCTGGCACCAGTTGATTTGAAAACTTTTTTTCCTCTGGAGTACCCCTTTCACTTAACAGCAATATAGCGTAATTTCACACAGGTTAACTTCATCTTCACACAGGATAGCTTTATCTCCCTATTTTATTTTCCAAGATACATTACAATCCTTAATCCTTCCCTGAACACAGAAGGTGGCATTATTCACTATCTTTGGCTAATATTCATGTGGCTGGAAGAATGCAGTATTTTTTAAAGTAAAAAGCTTGTTTTTCTGCACACACGATTGACATTTTTTTCTGTAATAGTTTGTATACAGGGAGAGCTGTCAATCACTTTGTGTGGCCAGCGGATAAAGAATTTAGAGGCTTTCTCTATAAATCTATAAATGTTCAGACAGTTTTTTATATGTGAAAATACTGAATAAAATAATTGAAAACTGAATATCTTTTTAGTTCTGATAAGGTAGCTGATTTTACTTGTTAGAGCCACTTTAGCTCCTTAAGGACGCAGGATGTACATGCAGGATGCTCCCCTGCTATGACATGGGCTCGTGGGCTGGCCCCATGTTATAGTCGAGTGTTTCCTGCGGCTATCAGCCACCAGGACCCGTGTCTAATGTCGGACATCACCGATCGCGGTGATGCTCGACAATAAATCCTTAGACGTGGCGATCAAAGTTGATCACCGTGTCTCAAGTGAAAGTAAAACCATTCCCAGAAGCTCAGTCAGGTTTTTTGGGACCACCGAGGTAAAATTGCGGCATCCCTCATCGCCATCCTATTGTTGCTAGGTTACTCAAGCCAGCCTCAGCAGACTGGAGTAATCAAACACAGATTGCACTGATCAATGCTATGCTATGGCATAGCATTGAACAGTGTATGCAATCAGAAGATTGCATGTGATAGTCCTCTGTGGGGACTAAAAAATGGTGAAAAAATAAAAAAAAGTTAATAAATGTGAATTAACCCCTTCCATACTAAAAGTTTAAATCACCACCCTTTTCCCAAATTCCATATAAAACATATGTTAACATAATAAAAATAAAGTATGAATTCGGGTAGAAAACAGACATGGTGCACATCTACAATCTTGTATAATGATCTGATTGCTTCTCAGCATAATATCAAAAACTAACAGGTTGTTCGTATAAATTTTTGATCAAAAAGTACAAGCTCACTCACCACGTCAAGGCCACCTATTTAGAGTGGGTCCCTAACGTCCCTAGCATAAAATGGCGTAGCACTGGTCGGCGCCACCACTGCCACGACACCAGTGCCCACGGGGGGGGAAACGACCCACTGGCAGAGCGGCCCCAATGCCACTCAAACCAGTCATTGGGTCGCACCTCCCCGCAGACATGGCACCACGGCATCAACGGACGCCGCACAGCACCACACCAGTGTGAACAAGGTGTAATAGCTTACTTACCATGCTTTCCCAGTCAGACTGGGAGGCTGCTAGAAAAGAAATGGCCCTTGTGTAGCTAACTACTACTTATATAGGGTTGGGCTGAGGGGGTGGGGAAGAGTGCAGCACATGTTCAAACAAAAAAAAGGAGGGGATAGAAAACACAGTGTGAATTCGGGTAGAAAACAGACATGGTGCACATCTACAATCTTGTATAAGGATCTGATTGCTTCTCAGCATAATAACAAAAACTAACAGGTTCTTAGTATACTTTTTTGATCAAAAAGTGCAAGCCCACTCGTCACGTCAATGCCACCTATTTAGAGTGGGTCCCTAACGTCCCTAGCATAAAATGGCGTAGCACTGGGCGGCGACCACCACCGCTGCGACACCAGTGCCCACGGAAGGGAAACGACCCACTGGCAGAGCGGCCCCAATGCCACTCAAACCAGTCATTGGGTCGCACCTCCCCGCAGACACGGCGCCACGGCAGCAACGGACGCCGCACAGCACCACACCAGTGTGAACAATTAGGTGGCCTTGACGTGGTGAGTGGGCTTGTACTTTTTGATCAAAAATGTATACTAACAACCTGTTAGTTTTTGATATTATGCTGAGAAGCAATCAGGTCATTATACAAGATTGTAGATGTGCACCATGTCTGTTTTCTACCCGAATTCACACTGTTTTCTATCCCCTCCTTTTTTTTGTTTGAACATGTGCTGCACTCTTCCTCACCCCCTCAGCCCAACCCTATATAAGTAGTAGTTAGCTACACAAGGGACATTTCTTTCCTAGCAGCCTCCCAGTCTGACTGGGAGAGCATGGTAAGTGAGCTATTACACCTTGTTCACACTGGTGTGGTGCTGTACGGCGTCCGTTGCTTCCGTGGCGCCGTGTCTGCGGGGAGGTGCGACCCATAGACTGGTTTGAGTGGCATTGGAGCCGTTCTGCCAGTGGGTCGTTACCCCCCCGTGGGCACCGGTGTCGCGGCGGTGGTGGTCGCCGCCCAGTGCTACACCATTTTATGCTAGGGACCCACTCTAAATAGGTTGCCCTGACGTGGCGAGTGGGCTTGTACTTTTTGATCAAAAATGTATACTAACAACCTGTTAGTTTTTGATATTATGCTGAGCAGCAATCAGATCATTATACAAGATTGTAGATGTGCACCATGTCTGTTTTCTAACCGAATTCATAATAAAAATAAACATAAGTGGTATCACTGCGTGTGTAAATGTCCGAACTATAAAAAATATAATGTTAATTAAACCGCATGGTCAATGGTGTATACATAATAAAAGTCCCCCAAAAATTTTTGGGGGGTAAGTTTGTATGCCGTAAAAAATTTATAGAAATCAATCAAAAAGTCCCATCAAAACAAAAACTACAGACAATGGCGCAAAAATGGGCCCTAATATAGCCCAATATGTGGAAAAAAATATATATATAACTACATGCACCAAAATGAGTATGTTTGAAACTGTAATCTTCTGACCACTATAAGTTTTTTAAGTAGTATAATAAAATAAAACCTACATAAATTGGGTATCCTTGTAATTGTATGGACCTACAGAATAAATATAAGTTGTCAAATTTACCCAAAAAAATTTAGTTTTAATTTTGTCCCACAAAATTTTTTTTTTTTTGTTTCGCCATAGATTTTGTGGTGAAATGACTGATGTAGTTACAAGGTAAAATTGGTAGCTCATAAAACCAGCCCTCATATAGGTCTGTAGGTAGAAAACTGAAAGCGTTATGATTTTTAGAAGGTAAGGAGGAAAAAAGACTAAACTGCAAAAACAGAAAAACCCTGAGTCCTTAAGGGGATAAGAACTTAAATACTGAATCAGGTTCACGAGGTCAGGTGTACATGATTAAAACATTGTTAAAGAAGATCTTATAGGAACCTGTTTTATTCTAGCCTCAAACATTTGCTTTGGTGGGTTCTATGTTATTGAAATGTGTGGATCTAAAAGCTTTCTGATGTCTTAAGAAAAAAGGTTAGCAATGTCTACAATGTCTAGTTTAAAAAGATCTCAGAACAACTGTACATGAATCATTGCACTGTGTGGAAGATCATTTACAAGTGAAGAAGAATGTAAACAACTTTAAACCTACTTGAAGGGGTACTCTCTGGATAGGGGATAAGATGTCTAGGGGCAGAGTTCCCCTTTAAAATTGGGGCTTATTATCTACTTACTGGGGGGGAGGGGTAACTTACACATTCACCTAGCTATTGTGGGGTCTAGCTATCTATGAAATAGGAGTGTGCCTATCTACAATATGGGTGGTCTAACGTTCTACATAGGGCGGGTCTATCTAACTGCTCTGGTACAAAAAGAATACAACTAAATGAGAGCACAAAACCGGTGAGGCACTATTAGTGAGGGGTTACTATTTTGCACTATTACTATATAGAGAACTAAGAGCACTATTACTATATAGAAAACTAAGGGGGCATTATTACCCTTTTGGGCAATATGGTTTGGGAAAAGGTATGGATAGTGCTGAAAAAGTAAGTAGCCTAAGATCTAACACTTTTAATTATGTGTGGTGTGACTCAGTTACATAGTTCTTGAGGTTGCAAAAAGACCAGAGCCCATTAAGTTCAACCTATAACTTTAAAGAGGTACTCTGCCCACAGACATCTTACCCCCACAAGGTGGCTCAGCGACGACACGAATGGTGTGGGCGTGGCATGATGTCACATCTCTTTAGAATGCCAGATGCTACACGGAGATTGCAGGGGGGGGCAGCAGCGGGACCCCCACGATCAGATATCTTATCATCTATCCTTTGGATAGGGGATTAGATGTCTGTGGGTGGAGTACCCCTTTAAGAACAGTTACTGTTCTTACATTAAACCCCACTGACTGGTGATCACAGAATCCAAGAAAGCTTTTACTTACAGTAATATCATATACCAAATCCCCATTTGTGAATACTAAATCTAAAATCACCTCCTTCTGGGTTGGCTCCTCAACTACTTGATGTAGAGATAATCACAGTAAGGAATTTAGAATATCTGTATTCCTGGCAGAACAAGCTATTTTGTTTTTCCAGTTCACATCAGGAAGATTAAAGTCTCCCATAATGATAACTTCCCCTTTCAATGTCATTTTAGTCAACTAGTAAATTATCAAGTTCTTTTACTTGAGGCAGCCTATATATCACACCTACACGAAATACTGTATGAATACCAAACTGCAATGTAACCCAAACTGACTCTATGTTATTCTCACTAACTAGTATTAGGTTAGATTTTATGTTTACATGACCACCCCTCCCCCTTTCTTGCCTTTCGTTATCTTTTTTAAATAAAATATACCCTGATATTGTTATGTCCCAATAATTACTTTCATTAAACCATGTCTCAGTAATGGCCACTAAATCTACATTCTCAGATGCCATTATTGACCCAAGTTCATTGATCTTATTCCCTAAACTGCGATCATTTGTAGACCAGACTCTGAGCTTATTGTTTTTTTAGCCTATCTGCTGATGGCATGTTCTGACACTGTTTTGGAAGGGGGGGGGGGCAATTGATATGATAGATTACCCCCCTTTCAAGTTTAAATACTCCTTAGCAAATACTTTGAACTGTTCATGGAGGACATTTGTTCCCAGTTCATTTCTATTACAACTAGAGCTATCATGAAATATACCGTAGAAGAAATGATGCAGAGCACTCACCAGGTGAGTTTTTCTGGATGCTTCTTTATTATTCCTCGGAAAACACCAGTTTTTACATATAGCTTGTTTAACCACAATAATTATGGATAGCGAGCTATATTTAAAAACTGGTATATGATCCAACAAGATAGTGATTTAAATGATATTGCTGGACAGAATCACGTACAGGAAAAATATCACTATATGTGACTATATAAATAAACAGAAAAGAAAAAGATTCTGTCCAGCAAATTGGCTCACTGATAGCCATCCAATAGGCAACTTTACATGTGATTCATGCCCTTATTGTAAATACAATGGCAAGCTAAAGACAGTAAAATTGGGAAATTATGATGTGAAACTATTTATCACATTAGGACATCTTAAGCGTTATGCAGCCTGATTTGCACCTATGGATATTTTTTATATAGGGAAAAAATTCAGCCTCTGTTTCATAGAGTCAGGGAACATATTAGTTCGCTAAAGATAGATAGCGGCGCACCCCGCTTTATTTCCCACATGCAGAATATCCACAATGGTAATCCAGATTCATTTAAGTTTGTAGCCTTAGAGAGGACTGCATTCCCAGAGCGAGATCAGGACAAGCATCAGCAATTATTAAGAAAAGAAGCAAACTGGATGTAAGGATCTGGACTGGTAGCAGGAAGCGGTACTGGAAGTGGATCCCCTGTGTCAGTGAGGGAATGGCGTGGACCGTACCGGAGGATCGGTTCTAAGTAGTTACTGGTTTTCACCAGAGCCTGCCGCAAAGCGGGATGGTCTTGCTGCGGCGGTAACTACCAAGTCGTGTCCTCCGGTAGCGGCTCAACCTCACTAACTGCTGAGACAGGCGTAGTACAGAAGGGACAGGCAGAGGCGTAGTCAGACGTAGCAAAAGGTCAGGGCAGGCAGCACAGATTCAGAGGCGGTAGTCGTTAGCAACGGGTTCGGCAACAGGCAAGGAGTACACAGTAAACGCTTTCTCTTGGGCACTAAGGCAACAAAGATCCGGCAAGGGGAGGAAGGGGCAGGATACATTTATAGGGACAGCTATTATTGGATTGGGCCAGGCACCAATCAATGGTGCACTGGCCCTTTAAATTTTACACAGCCGGCGCGCGCGCCCTATAGTGCAGAGGAGAGAGTCGGAGCGGGTGCGGGTAAGTGAGGATGGGACGCGGACCGCGCGCGCGTCCCCGCCGGTGACAGAAACAGAGTCTCCCCGGTCAGTGAGTCTGACCGAGGCACTCTGCGGGGACAAACGCAGAGAGCGCTCTGGTCCAGGAGTAGGGGCCGGAGCGCTCAGCGTTACACTGGATACTCCGAACGGAAGCCATTGGCCCGCTTGGTCTTAGGCTGGGTTCACACTACATTTTTACAGTACGGGCTGGGGGGAGCGAAAACCGTGTGCTCCCGCATCCCGGCCGGACTCGGCCTGCATCTAATTAATTTCAATGATCCGACCGGATTTAAACGGGGAATCCAGTTGGCTCATTTTTGCCCCGTTTCCTATTTTCTGACCGGACCTAAAACCGTGGTATCCGGTCATAAAACCGGGCAAAAATGAACTGACCGGATTCACCGTTTGACTCCGGTCGGCTCAATGAAATGAATTAGATTTGGACCGGGTCCCATACTGTAAAAACATAGTGTGAACCCAGCCTTAATGATGGAAATAAAATGAGTGCTTTCTTCTAAATACTTATTTGAAGTAGCTGCTACAGTGATTCAGCAGTATAGGGTTTTGCTTTAAACTTTTGGTTATATTATTTTGACATGTTTTGCACTATCACTATGTGGTTTTGTGTTTCTATGGTAACCTAAATTTGTTAGAAGAACGTCCCTACACGTCATCATGCATAGGCCTGTTGAAGCGCTTTGTCGCGCAATGGTCCGCCGCCTGTTCACTTACCTCCGTGACTGTGACACATCTGCTCCCTTGCATGTCTAGCCCTTTGTGTTCTGAGAAACCATAAAGAAGGATCCGGAAAAACTTACCTGGTGAGTTATTCATGTCATTTCTTCTACGGTATATTTTATGTATCTTCTGCTGAGAGCGTGACAGGGATAGTCCACTAGCTTCTAGGGGCCGTGTATGCATACAGCACAGTGTCCTGTTCTCATTATATGTGCGCTTCTAGTGGTGCGGAGTTCACTTCTTTGTGGATATACAGAGCTATCATGAGACACAGAGCCAAACCCTTCTTTCTGATGCCATTCAACAAGCCATTGGTGAATGTGCATCTGTCTATCATTCTGAATGTTATGCACAGGCAAAACTGCAGTGAATTAAATAGAAAATGCAACCTCCTGCATATCATTGCTAAATATGTGAAAAACTTCCTTCACCTCTGAAACCTCATTGCATCCCAGGTCATGTCTCTCTAGATGGACTAGAACATCTACTTCTCCTTTCTGCTTTGCTTGATTAATATTTATTTAGAACATGTCTTCTATCTCTGCCTGTAGTAGTGCCAGAAAGACTTCTCACAAAACCATTTTTCTTAAACTCCACACCTTATGATAGAATCACCCAACAACAGCTGCTTTCTATCAGTTCTCATGCTTTTTGTCTTTGGATGCAGTCTTTCATACCTTAGATATAGAAGATGATGGTTCCTCTTGCTCTGTGGCTGAGCCAACCTCCATGTTGCACAACACATTGAAAATGCTGCAAATGAACTATAGAGAGCCACACTGTGGAACATGTCTTCTATCCCCAACTAAACAACAAGTCTGCCAGAACCTACAGTAATGCATCTGCCATATCTGAGGGGGAGGGGGTTTATTGAATGAACAGAAAAAGTGCAATCTGCGTGAAAACAAAAGTAGACAGGTGCACAAATTTGGGCACCCCACAGAGATTTAGTTGAGCCTCCTTTAGCAGAAATAATGCCATCTAGACACTTCATGTAGCCTGTAAGGAGTGTCTTGATTCTAGATTAAGGTATTTTGGCCATTCCTCTTTGGAACACATCTCCAGTTCAGTTAGGTTTGATGGTTGCCGAGCATGGACAGCCTGCTTCACATCACACCAAAGATTGTCAATGATATTTAGGTCTAGGGACTGGGATGGCCTTTCCAGAACATTGGACTTGTTCCTCTGCATGAATGCCAGAGTAGACTTTGAGAAGTGTTTTGGTTGGTTGTCTTGTTTAAATATCCAGCGCCGGTGTAATTTCAACTTTGTGACTGATTTCTCTACATTATTCTAAAGTATCTGCTGATATTGAGTGGAATCAATGTGACCCTTAACTTTAACAACACTCCCAGTACTAGCACTGGCCCCACAGCCCCACAGAACTTCTACCAAATTTTACTGTTTGCCTTGGAATGCTGTGTTCTTTTGACGCCATACATAACACCCCTTGTTATGACCAAATGACTCCAACTTTGTTTTATCAGTCCACATCATCTTCTTCCAAAATGAAGCTTCCTTGTCCAAATGTGTGTTTGCATATCTGCTGATCCAAACACCCAATTATTTCTAAAGGAAAGTCATGGAGATTGCAAGGGGTGCCTACATTTTTGCATGCAACTGTAACTACAAAAGGAGAAATCAACTCCGTATTTAAACCTATGGATTTCGAATTAGATAGTTCCTGGGTGTAACATGCAGGCAACCCAATATTTGTATCCATATATACAGGGCCATATTTATAGCTCATACTTTCCTAGGCACTTAGACTGAATATACTTCTTTATGGCAGGGTCACACGTAGCTTATCTGCAGCATATTTCATGCTGCCGATGCACCTATGACTATCCCTAGAGTGAGCTCCCTGTTGTGCCCATGTGTCCTGCGTATCTGCTCGTATCCGCCATCTGCTGCTACGAGCAGACTCCCTGGGATCTGAAAGTCTGTAGTATACTGCTCGCATGCACAGTTTATTCTCAGACATTGCGGATGCTATCGACCCAGCTATGGGAGCAGGGGGAGCAACTGCAATGTCTGTGAGTAAACTGCCCATGCCCTCAGTTTACTACAGACTCGCAGATCCCTGTGTGTCTACTCATAGCAGCTGATTGCTACTACGAGCAGATAGACGGCACAGGAGGGAACTCATTTTAGGGGCGGTCAAAGGCGCATCCGCAGCATAAAATACACTGCAGAAGCACTACATGTGACCATACCCTTAGGGTGATTCTGCTAGTGTCAGGATTTTTCATGCATATTTGTTACAAATACGCAGCATTACACGTGGAATTAACAGAATGTGGTGATATCAATCACAAATCCAGAACATAAGGAGAGGCTGCCTCTGTGAATCTGTGGGTAAAGCTCATGTGCAAGTGTAAAGCCAGCGTGCCAATGCTGGAATGACAAGACCCAGAGAAGACCCAGCACTACTAGCGGGGTTCAGGGTGAAAACAGTGGCTAAATATTTAAATGGAAAAGTGCATGCCTGTTTAATTCAATGGTGCAATAAATATTTAGCCTAGCCACTACTATCACCCTGAACCTCGCTAGTAGTGCTGGATCTTCTCTTGGACTTTTGTTCTGACTTATGGCTTTAGCCAATATTGATTTTTCTTTTCTCCAAGCCAAGGCATTACAGCAGCACGTACATTAAAAGCATTTTTTATGCCCCTTAATACTGCCTCTCTATGCACAGCCTCCGGATGTCTAATGGCAAGTACAAACCTGCATGTATATTAACATAAACTAAGTAATAGAAACAGGCTTATGACAGGGCTACATCAGGCCCAATTCTTGATCTGGCTGAAATGTATTGTAGCAATACTAAAAATATACAGTAAGCATTGTAATCCCATCTTGGCAAGAAATATAAGCAAGGCGATATTTGCCATTAGTGTTGAGTAATAAACACTTTTGATTTTGATGCTGCCATGCTGTGGTCTGGAAGGAGAAAAACTACATTGTAATTCCATATGGGTCAGAACTGCTACAAAATTTTAGCAGCCATAACAGCTCATCCTGCAGGGGATTTGTGATTGATTTCACCATGATCTGTGTATAGGGGGGAGATCCACAGTGTGGTATCACCCTTGGGTGTATTCAGTCTGGGTGTCTAGGGCAGAACAAGCTGTAAATATAGCCCTGGATATAGGAATATATTTAAATATACAAAACAATAATGTAGTAGCCTGGAATAGAAAATATCAGTATTTCTTGATTGATTGAAATGCCATGGAATGAGCAATGTTTTATGCCATTTAGAGCTCTATGAAACATTGTATCCTTACTAATGGAGGGATCTGTCTGTGATCCATGATCCTGTCTGTCATAAAGCATACCATAATGAAACTTTAGTTTTTGTCCAGCTATAATTATTACTGGACATATGCTAATGAAACCATTTTATTCTGCAGAATTATACACCTGCAGGTTTATATACTCTGAATATGTGACAAATTATATTGATATATAGCAAAGGTCATAAGAACATAAATACTGTATTTACTGGATATGTCTTTTCTGCACTCTGTAAAGCTTCAGGGCAATTACTATGAAACATTAAAAGCTAAAAAAAAAAAAGTGAAATTATTATTAGGATAGTAGACTAATGTATTCTGGCTCCGAGTCTGACTTATACCAAATCAATACATATTATGATGCCAAACATGAATGGTGAATTGACAAGTGTCGCTCAGTTCACCACAAGGGGGCTGGTGCATAATTTTTTTTCTTTTTAACGTTTGCAGACTACACATTCAGTGCACCTGTTCAGAAAGACAGTACAGTATGTGTAATAGCACAGCCACATTGATTGATATACTGTTGCTCTATACTTATATATCTTGCAATTCTCAAATTAGACGCAAGTGCTTAATAATAACCCAATGTACCCAATTATCAAGGTAATGTAAGGAGCTAATCATAGTAGACGTGACTGCCTTGATGCCAATCCAATCATGTCTCTCCATATTTTGGAGTGGTTGATGCTCAGCTGAATAAAGAGAAAATAATAAGACACTCAATCACTCTTCAGTCAAAATCAGTTTTTCCTACTATATGAACACTGTCTGCAATATAACATGGGATATATAATTTGTTCAATCTCTCTCTATGTGCATGTGTGTGTGTGTGTGTGTGTGTGTGTATGCTCCAAACTATAGGATAGTTAAAGTAACCCTACCCCTAACCCATTTGTGAGTGTGTTTTTTTTGTCCCATGTAAGTCTATGAAATTTTCAATACCTTACTCCAAAAGCTCTGCTCTGCATTTCCTAGTGAGTATGTCAGTCTAGCTTGCAAACCAGGCCTCTCCCACAAGCCCCACCCCTTCTATTTTCAGCCCCTTTTTGACTCAAGACTAAAACCACCATTTTCCCCCAACACACCTACATCAAAGGTTTTTCAACCACAATCTCTTTATCACAGCTCAGCCCCAATTAGTCCACAAACTTCGGATCTCTGGGTGAATGTGTTGGTCCATCTTGGACAAGCCATGTCCCTCCCACAAGCCACAAAGCCACGCCCTCTTCTATTTTCAACCTGCAATCTCTATATCATAACCCAGCCTTTCCTGAGGACAGGATATGAGGAAGGGATATAAGGACGGGATATAAGGTCAGGATGTAAGGTCAGGATGTGAGATCAGGATATGAGGACAAGAGTCTCATTGTTGCTTTTCCTCTCCCACAAGGTTTAGCTAGGAAGACCAGGCAACACCAGGTACCATGCTAATAAAAAATCTTTATTACATCAAGTTTAGACATGCATCACATAAAAACATGTAAAAACAATATTTTATAGTGAGTAGGAAAAAATCTGTAAATTCATGTACAAAGGATGGAGCAGAGCCTCAAAAACACAAAATACACAAAAGTGTGTGAGGTATACAAAGTGTAGATAAAAAAATATATAGGTATGAAAATAGAGACAGGGAAATATCAAAGTATAAATGAATTCATAAATAAAATTAACCTATCCCCATCTCTATAAATGAAAAAAAAATGCAAACCTGGTGAAAGAAGAAATTATATGAAATGTAAAATGGTAGTGCAATCATACAATTTGCTTTATTGGCAGCTTACATACAATATAATCCACAACATTGTCTGAAAATATACTGCTCACCATATGAATAATATATGATGAATAAATATGCCCAGAGAGACAACCAACACAAACCAATAACCAACAAAAAAGTAAATAAACATAAATGGCTGTCAGGTTATCTGTAACTCCAAAAGGTACCCTTGATATTCTGACAAACTAAGACTAGTTTCAGGCTAAGATCTCTGGATGTAACATATGGGCAGGGAAGAGTGAAGCCCAGAACTCACCCACTCCCACTTGCCCTGCCTACTTGTGTACCAGCCCTAGGCGACGGGTCCACAACCACGGTGACAGTCCATGCCTGAATAAGTGTAGGGAGTAAAACGTCCACAAAATAAACTTATAATACAGACAGAGGCTGGGACACTGTAAGAATTCACACACACTAACAGAAATAATAACTAAACATACACACACAATATGTCACAGTCTACAAGCCGAGTCAGTACCAAGAGATAATAGAAAAGCCAAATCGCAGAGACAGGGGAGGAGTCAGAGAACGGAGCCAATGGGTCAAATATGCCAGAAATACAAGATACAGCACAAATGCTAGCTAGGAGTATGAGCTCTTTTGCAGGCAGGGCTTGGACAAATACTGGGGGTTTAAATAAGGAGCAAAGCAGGTGAAAAGCCAACAAGGTCAGCTGACCATCCAGAGAACAGGGCGTTTCCACAGTAAGCAGAACAACAAAAGGCCTCAGTGCAGGTTAACCCTTTGGGTTCTTACTCTGGCCAGAAATATTCCAACCGTAGATTTTAACCAAATAATGTGGTGCTAGGACCACCCAGGCATTGCCAGCCCCCATAGACTGCAATGTATTCTGAGTGGTTTTCCGCTAAAAGAATGAGCAGGTCATCTTTTGGGCAGCGGAATTTCAACAGTGTAAGCACTGCCGCTACAATTCTGTAGGGTGCAATCTGCAGCTGAATCCCATTGGGAGCACCATAATTTCCAAGCGTACTTTTTAAGCAGAATTATGTTTGGAAATTCTGTAGTCTGAAGGCCTAAGGCCTTGATCACATGGCGGAATCCACAATAAGCTGTATATGTAAATTTAGAGATATATGGACACATAGTTTTGGCTCATAGGGGGAGGTTTATCAAAACATGTGCAGAGGAAGAAAGAGCAGTCCCCATAACAACCAATTAAATTGCTTCTTTCATTTTAAGAGAGGCCTGTGAAAAATAAAAGAAGCAATGTGATTTTTGCTATAGGCAACTACTCCACTTTTCCTCTGCACAGGTTTTGATAAACCTCCCTCATAGAATTCAATGAATGTCAAAATAGGCTATGTTCAAACAACATAATTTAATCATTATTTTGATGCTTAAAATACGGCAAAAAATACAAACAAAAATATAAATAAAAAAATGTGTTTTGGCCATGAAGGGCTAGAAAAAGGATGACATTATTAATTTTACAGCCATAAAATGGCCAATACTATGTGTGAACATAGCCTTACAGATACCTACTACACATGTTCATAATATGGCCATCACTAGTACTTCAATAATACACAGAGGTTCTGTATTCAATGTGATGATAATTAAGGGGTGATTTATCAAAATCTGTGTAGCAACCAATCAGATCACTTCTTTCATTTTTTAGAGGCATTTTTAAATATGAAATTAGCAATCTGATTGGTGCAATAGGCAACTGGTCAGCTTTTCCTCTGCACAGATTTTGATAGAGCTCCCTCACAGTCTTTACCTAGGTGTTCTAGATTTGGCCTACCGGCAACACAAACTGGAACAGTTGCTGAAAACTGCAAACAAAAGGTATTTTTCTTTATACTGGGAAAAGTTTTATGCACTGGTTAAGATGATTCAGTAGGTGGTCGGATTTGACATTGAAACATGTAATATCATGAGAAATGTATACAGTAGCCCTTAGTTTAGATGGTTGGAACAAGCTTGTGCTATAATGTTTGCTATTATTATCATCATATAGAGGGGTGGTCTTCAACCTGCGGACCTCCAGATGTTTCAGAACTACAACTCCCAGCATGCCTGGACAGCCGATGGCTGTCCGGGCATGCTGGGAGTTGTAATTTTGAAACATCTGGAGGTCCGCAGGTTGAAGACCACTGATATACCGTATATACTCGAGTATAAGCTGACCCGAGTATAAGCCGAGGCCCCTAATTTCAACCCAAAATCCCAGGAAAAGTTATTGACTCGAGTATAAGCCTAGGGTGGGAAATACATCATCCCCCCCTGTCATCATCCAGACCCCCGTCATTAACATCCTCATCATCATCACCCTGTCATCATCCAGACCCTCATCATCATCACCTGTCATCATCCCCTTGTCATAATCCCACACCCCCCCTTCATCATCCCCTTGTCATCATCCCCACCCCCTTCATCATCCCCTTGTCATCATCCCACACACCCCCTTCATCATCCCCACCCCTCTTCATCATCCCCTTGTCATCATCCCCACCCCCTTCATCATCCCCTTGTCATCATCCCACCCCCCCCTTCATCATCCTCTTGTCATCATCCGCCCTCAGTGGTCTTCAACCTGCGGACCTCCAGAGGTTTCAAAACTACAGCTCCCAGCAAGCCCGGGCAGCCATCGGCTGTCCGGGCTTGCTGAGAATTGTAGTTTTGAAACCTCTGGAGGTCCGCAGGTTGAAGACCACTGCGGCCTTCGACATCATCCAGCCCCCTCTCACCCCATTTAGTTCTGTACAGTACTCGCCTCCGCTCGGCGCTGGTCCGGTGCTGCAGGACTGTCCGGTGAGGAGGTCGTCCGGTGGGATAGTGGTTCCAGGCTGCTATCTTCACCGGGGAGGCCTCTTCTCCGCGCTTCGGGCCCAGAATAGAGGCGTTGCCTTGACAATGATGCAGAAGTACGTTGGTAATGAACGTACCTCTGTGTCGTCGTCAAGGCAAAGTGACTATTCTGGGGCCGGGCCCGAAGCGCTTAGAAGAGGCCTCCCCGGGGAAGATAGCAGCCCGGAACCACTATCCCACCGGACGACCTCCCCACCGGACAGTCCTGCAGCACCGGACCAGCGCCGAGCGGAGGCGAGTACTGTACAGAACTAAAGGGGGTGAGAGGGGGCTGGATGATGTCGAAGGCCGCAGTGGTCTTCAACCTGCAGACCTCCAGGTTTCAAAACTACAACTCCCAGCAAGCCCGGACAGCCGATGGCTGCCCGGGCTTGCTGGGAGTTGTAGTTTTAAAAACCTCTGGAGGTCCGCAGGTTGAAGACTACTGCGGGTGGAGAGTTCACTCGAAAAATCGTGCTGAAAAACTCGACTTATACTCGAGTATATACGGTAGAGCAAAAAAATGATGAAAATGCAAAATAATAAAAATGGTTCACATGTGGTGCATAGTATACAAGCTCCATTTTATGTCTGCCATACTTCCTAGTATGTGACTGATATAGTAGACCATGCACATAAAGCAGCACTTTTGGCCACCTGGCTGTTCCAAATTGTAATGACAGACAGCAGAAAGGGATAGATTTGATGATCCGTCAGTTTTCACACTGTAGGGGTAGTTTCTACTATGTGAAGATGTTTGCAATTATGTATTAACTACTTCTGCTTTTAGTTATAATGAGTTTGTCTGTGCACAGTGTGCCCCCCATTCATATCTAGGGGGCTTTTCATAGACCTTAACAAAACATACTTTACTCTCTTCTTTTTTGTGCCTCTTGAATTGACATTTTATGTGTTTTTAGTACAGGAATAATGAAACAAATATACTGGAACTTTTGTTAAATTAAAAATAGCTTAACATAGCTAAACAGTATTGTACAACAGTATTTCTGCATGCGTGAGCCATTTGAGGACAAGACATTTCTGGAAATATCTAAATTGCCCTTTTCTAAATCTGATTTGCATCTCTTCCATGTGAACTCATTTCCATTTAGCAAAAATAAGTGTTTTGTCAGTGAATTGCTGTACTTGCAGCCTTCTCAATCACGTACATGTCATTTTAAGGCAGTCTGAATCTTGCTTTTTTAATGTTTGACAGCAATAGCAGCTATGACAGTGTACTGTGAAGAGAGGCACAGCAAGCCTTATAGCTAGTGACAAGTTAGAACTGCTTCTCCGTTGTTTTATTTTGCAATTTAATGAGAAGATACCTTTATTGATTTTTTAAGTGTTTTTATCTTCTGTGTGATATATGATTCATAGCTGGTTATGATGGATGGTGTCATGAGATCTAACTTCAAAATTGTAATGTTTTTTATTCCATGTAATTAGCCATCGCCTACGAGAACATAAAGTACTGTAGTAGAAGGTGAATAGGAGAAAATAAACCTAAAATGTAAAGGATTAAAGTTTAACCCCTTGGGGACCGAGCCCATTATGACCCTAAGGACCAGATCATTTTTTTGCAATTCTGACCACTGTCACTTTAAGCATTAATAACTATGGGATGCTTTTACTTTTGAATTTGATTCTGGGAAAGTTTTTTCGTGACATATTCTACTGTATGTTAGTGTTAATTATTTGTCCATTCTTGCATCATTTCTTGTTGAAAAATAAAAAAATGTCATGAAAATGTTGAAAATTTTCCATTTTTCTAACTTTGAATCTTTCTGCTTATAAGGAAAATAGATATTCCAAATAAATTATATATTGATTCACCTATACAATATTATACAATATGTCTACTTTATCATAAAGTTGATATGTTTTTACTTTTTGAAGACATTAAAAAGCTTCAAAGTAAAGCAGCAATTTTCCAAGTTTTCAAGAAAAATTTAAAATATGCTTTTTTCAGGGACCAGTTAAGTTTGAAGTGAATTTTAGGGGCCTTTCTGTAAGAAACCCCCCATTATGGACCCCATTATGAAAAGTGCACCCCTCAAAGTATTCAAAATGACATTCAGAAAGTTTGTTTACCCTTTAGGTGTTTCACAGGAATAGCAGCAAAGTGGGGGAAAAAATAAAAAACTAAATTTTTAACACTAACATGTTCTTGTAGCCCCATTTTTTTTTTACTTTTTACAAGGGGTAAAATGAGAAAAAGAATCCTAAAATGTGTAACCCAATTTCTCTTGAGTAAGGAAATACCTCATATGTGGATGTTAAGTGCTCTGCGGACGCACAACATGGCTCAGGAGGGAAGGAGCAGCTTTGCGATTTTGGAGAAAATGGTTTTTGGGGGGCATGTTGCATTTAGGAAGCCCCCATGGTGCCAGAACAACAAACAAAAAATATGGCATACTACTTTGGAAACTACACCCCCCAAGGAACGTAACAAGGGTTATATTGAGCCTTAATACCTCACAGGTGTTTGACGACTTTGCGTTGAAGTTGGACGTGAAAATGGAAAATTAGATTTTTAACACTAAAATTATGGTGTTACCCCAATTTTTTCTTTTTCGCAAGGGGTAATAGGAGAAAATGGACCCCAAAAATTAAAGCCCAATGTCTCCCAATTATGAAAATGCGTATGTTAAGTGCTCTGCTGGTGCACTACAATGCTCAGAAGAGAAGGATAAAATGGACCCCAAAAATTAAAGCCCAATGTCTCCCAATTAAGAAAATCTGGACGCTAAGTGCTCTGCTGGTGCACTACAATGCTCAGAAGAGAAGGAGCAAAATTTGGCTTTTTGAAAGAGAATTTTGCTGAAATGGTTTTTGGGGGTCATGTTGCAATTTAGCAAGTCCCCAAGGTGCCAGAACAGCAAAAAAAAATAAAAAAATTAAAAAAACACATGGCACACTATTTGGGAAACTACACCCCTCAAGGAATGTAACAAGGGGTATAGTGAGCAGAGATGAGCGAACTTACAGTGATTCGATTCGTCACAAACTTCTCGTTTCGGCAGTGGCTCACTTAAGTCTGCATAAATTAGTTCAGCTTTCAGGTGCTCCGGTGGGCTGGAAAAGGTGGATACATTCCTAGGAGAGAGTCAGCAACTGCCGAGACGAGAAGTTCATGATGAATCGAATTACTGTAAGGTTGCTTATTTCTAATAGTGAGCCTTAACACCTCCCAGGTGTTTGGCAACTTTTCGCTATATTTTGACATGAAAATGAAAAATGTGAATTTCATTTTCAAAAGGGTTAATCAGACAAAAATCGACCCAAAATTTGTAGCCCAATTTCTCATGAATAAGTAAATACCTTTATATGTGGACGTAAATTGCTCCAGACTACAGGTCTCAGAAGAGAAGGAGCGCTGTTTTGGCTGTAGGAGAGAGAATTAAGTTGTAATTGAAGTTGGGGGCAATGTGCATTTACAAAGCCCCCATGGTGCCAGAACAGCAGAAATCTGTGTGACACCACATGTGACACCATTTTGGAAACTACACCCCTCAAGGAATGTAATAAGCATTGCAGTAAGAACTTACAGATTCCAGGTTTATTGAACAGCGGGTTGTAAGGGTTCATTCCCACACGGTGTATTTGCTGCGTATTTGCTGCTGCGTATTTTACTTTCTCTGTTGAAGTCAATGGGTAGGAAAATACGCAGCACCAAATACGCAGCAAATACGCAGCAAAATACGCCGTGTGGAAACGTACCCTAAAAGTAAAAAAATTTGATTTTTAACACAAAAATTTTGGTGTTACCCCAAATTTTTCATATTAACATGGTGTAATTGAACAAAAATCCTCCCAAAATTTGTAGCCCAATTTCTCATTAATAAGTAAATACCCTTATATGTTGACGTAACTTGCTCTGCGAGCGCATTACAGTTCTTAGAAGAGAAGGAGCGCTGTTTTGGCTGGAATTGTAGTTGGGGGTCATGTGCATTTTCAAAGCCCCCATGGTGGCAGAACAGAGGATCCCCCAACTGTACCATCTTTTTGGAAACTACACTCCTCAAGGAACATAACAAGGGGTACAGTGAGTATTTACAATTCACAGGTTTTTTGAACAGTGGGCCATAATAATTAAAAATCAGATTTTTAACACTGAATTGCTAGTGTTAGACCATTTTTTTTTAACAGGGATTATAGGGGAAAAAAAGCCCCCCAAAATTTGTAGCCCAGTTTCGTTAGAGTAAGGAAATACCACATATGTAGATGTAAAGTGCTGTGCGGGTGCACAACAATGCTAAGGAGTGAAAGAGCACCGGGCACTTTTGAGGCCTAAAATCTCAAAAAAACAAAAGAAAAAACGGCAAGTGAGCAAAATTTGGAAACTACACCCCTCAAGGAACGTAACAAGGGGTACAGTGAGCATTGACACCTCACAGGTTTTTGAAACAGTTGCCAGTAAAATTGAAAAAAATAATTTTTGTTTATTTAAATGCTGGTGTTACACAAAATGTTGCTAATTCACAAGGTCTAATAGGAAAAAAAAGCTCAATTTCTCAAGAGTAAAAAAGTTCCCCATTTGTGGACGTAACTTGCTGTGTGGGCAAATAACAGGACTCAAGACTCATAGAGCTATGTTCGCATTTGAGGGCTATGACATTTCAATACCTGGTGGTTACATATATTCAGAAGAAGACAAAAAAAGAAACACCCACATGTGACACCATTATAGAAAGTACAGCACCTGAGGAATCTGTATGGGACATTTGGAACGGACAGGTGTTTCTTATATTTATTATAATTTTCAGGAATGGATGAAGTGTAGTTTAGGAAAAAGGAAAATTGCAATTTTCCAACTGATGCGCTATCTGTGTTCTGAGTATGATGACCCAGAGCATAGCCAAAAGTAAAACATGTGCCCCCACAAACTCTATGCTCTGATTCATCATTATGGGAATGTGTTTTTGAGTGCCCATCTCTAAACTGTTACCTGAAAATGCACACACTGCTCAGTGGAAGAGAGAGCACTACGTATTTGAGGCCTGTGTTTTTAACCCCTTAACGACGAAAGACGTCCCCGCGGCATATCGGGTCGGTCCTGGCGGCTATCAACGGCCGGGACCCGCGGCTAATACAGGACATCACCGATCGCGGTGATGCCCTGTATTAACCCTTCAGACGTGGCGATCAAAGCTGACCGCCGCGTCTGAAGTGAAAGTGACCAGGCTGCTCAGTCGGGCTGTTCAGGACCACCGCGGTGAAATCGCGGCATCCCGAACAGCTTACAGGACACAGGGAGGGCCCTTACCTGCCTCCTCAGTGTCTGATCGACGAATGACTGCTCCGTGCCTGAGATCCAGGCAGGAGCAGTCAAGCGTGATAACACTGATCACAGGCGTGTTAATACACGCCAGTGATCAGCATAAGAGATCAGT
Source organism: Hyla sarda (assembly GCF_029499605.1). Lineage (NCBI taxonomy): Eukaryota > Metazoa > Chordata > Amphibia > Anura > Hylidae > Hyla > Hyla sarda. The sequence continues at coordinate 326,679,755 of NC_079189.1, forward strand.
GTGTGCAGTGTTATAGGTCCATAAGGGACCTATAACACTGCAAAAAAAAAGTTAAAAAAAAAGTGTTAATAAAGGTAATTTAACCCCTTCCCTAATAAGTTTTAATCATCCCCCTTTTCCCATAACAAAAATAAAACAGTGTAAATAAAAATAAACATATGTGGTATCGCCGCGTGCGTAAATGTTCGAACTATAAAAATATATTGTTAATTAAACCGCACGGTCAATGGCGTACATATAAAAAAATTCCAAAGTCCAAAAAAGCGTATTTTTGGTCACTTTTTATACCATAAAAAAAATGAATAAAATGTGATCAAAAAGTCTAATCAAAACCTACCGATAAAAACTTCAGATCAGCGCAAAAAATGAGTCCTCATACCGCCCTGTATGTGGAAAAATAAAAAAGTTATAGGGGTCAGAAGAGGACATTTTTAAACGTATAAATTTTCCTGCATGTAGTCATGATTTTTTCCAGAAGTACGACAAAATGAAACCTATATAAGTGGGTATCATTTTAACCGTATGGACCTACAGAATAAAGATAAGGTGTCATTTTTACCGAAATATGCACTGCGTAGAAACGGAAGTCCCCAAAATTTACATAATGGCGTTTTTTCTTCGATTTTGTCTCACAATGATTTTGTTTTCCGTTTCACCGTGAATTTTTGGGTAAAATGACTAATGTCCCTGCAAAGTAGAATTGGTGATGCAAAAAATAAGCCATAATATGGATTTTTAGGTGGGAAATTGAAAGGGTTATGATTTTTAAATGTGAGGAGGAAAAAACGAAAGTGCAAAAACTGAAAAACCCTGCGTCCTTAAGGGGTTAACTGACATATCAGTAATTGACAGTTACATTCAGAGGATAATTTAAAAAAAAAGAAACAGCCACTTGTGAATGGATGGGTGTTTCCTAGATTTATTTTCAAGGAATGGATGAAGGGTAGTTTTTTGAAAAAAGAAAATTGCAATTTTCCTAATAATATACCAATTGGCTACCCAGAATGATGACCCAGAGTATAGCCAAAAGTAAAAATCATGCCAGCCCCAAACCCTATACTCTGATTAATCATTCTGAGAATGTGATGTGTGTGGCCGTCCCTATTCTGTTACCTCAAATGCGCACACCGCTCAGGTCTAGAGAGAGCACTGCGCATTTGAGGCAACCTGAAAACCCCGGATGTAAATTACTCATGACCCAATTCCACCAGAGGTTGTCTTTACAGGAGTATTATGTAAATAGGTTTTGTTTTTTGTTTTGTTTTTGGGGGGGGAGGGGTTAAAAATTTGGAGGACAATGTACTGTGGACAGGTACATTGTGGTCAAATAAAGGCGAATTAAAATTGGGAAAGGAGAATTTAGTGCTCCATGGAAGTGTGATACTCCCTGAAGCAGTTTTTAATGCAGCGGCCCGGATGATCGGGGCAAGTGTCGCATTGAGTGGTGGTGTCCTTCCGTATCCCCCTCCTGCGACACACTCTGCATTGTTCCGGAAGTGCTTGGGGCCTCTCCCCCCCTGATCGCCAAAGATCAGGGCCTTTATGAGCACCTCCTGAAACTGTATACATCTCCCAGTGTTGCCAGCACTCCGGTATAGTACATATAAGTTGTACATGGCAACCTAGGCCATGTAGATCACAACTTTTTTGTACCATGCCCAGGTTTTGCACATGGCCATGTATGGCTTGAGGACTTGATCAGACAAATCAGACAGATCAACTCCCCCCATATACTGATTGTAGTCCACAATACAATCAGGCTTGAGGACCTGTGCCGCGGTACCTCGGACACTGGTGATGCCGTTACCATGAATTGTGGTGAGCATAAGGACATCCCTCTTGTCCTTATACCTGACCAGCAACAGGTTTTCATGGGTAAGGGCACGGGACTCACCCCTGGGGATTGGCACCTGGAGGGGATAGGTCAGGAGGCCTCTCTGATTTTTCCGCACGGTCCCACAAGCGGACGTAGATCTGGCAGCGAGGGATTTGAACAGAGGGATACTAGTGTAAAAGTTATCCACGTAAAGGTGGTAACCCTTATCTAGTAGTGGGTGCAAAAGGTCCCAGAATGGGGGGTCATTCGGGAGGTTCAAGACAGGAATCTCGACCCTCGTATATTCTAAACTTGAAAGTGTACCCGGAAGTACTCTCACAAAGTTTATACAGCTTCACGGAAAATTAGTCTCCCCTTAAAACTGATAAGAGACTCATCTACAGAGAGCTCCCTTTGGGGATGTAGGCCTCCATAAATTTGGCCCCAAAGTGATCTATGACCAGCCGTATCTTGGACAGCCGGTCATGGGCAGGATCACCTTGGGGGGGACATGCTGCATTATCATTGTAATGCAGGCATTTCCTTATGGCCTCAAAACGTCGCCGTGCCATGACCATACTGTAGAGCGGGGTCTGGTAGAGGACATCCCCGCTCCAGTACTGCCTGACACTCGTTTTTTTGGCCAGGCCCATATGCAGAACGAGGCCCCAAAATGTCCTCATTTCAGCTGCATTGACGGTGTACCATCCATTGGGACTAGCCAAAAGTGAGCCTGGGTGAGCGGCAACAAACTGTTGGGCGTACAGGTTTGTCTGTATCACCATCATGTTGACAAAGTCATCACTGAAATAATGACTAAAAAAGTCTATTTCAGTGAACCCAGCGATGTCAATTTGGATTCCTGGGTTGCCAACAAATCCTGGAATCACGGGCTGAAAGTTCTCTGGGGTTGTCCAGACAGGTTCACCTTTAGAGGGTACCAGTGGACTTGCCTGGAGGGCCAGCATACTAGTACATGCGACATGGTTGCTAGCGCTAGTATGGGGCACATGGTCAGTTGTATGGGGGGTATCTGGCCTCGCACGGCGGCGTCCCTGCCGCCTTGGGGGCTCATCATCAGAATGATGAGGGTAGCGAGGAAGAGACCAGAAAAGGGGTCTTCCTCACCCTCACTGATGCTTTCAGAGTCAGAGGCAAGTATGATATATGCCTCCTCCGCTGAAAACACCCTGCGAGCCATTGCTTAACACTTATGGGAGGGGTGTGTGTGTGTTTTTTTTTTAGTTAGTGTATATGTGTAGGGGGGGGGGTTCTACTTTATACCTAACCCACTAACAAACCCAACAAAAAAAAAAAAAAAAAGAAATGAAAAGAAAAATAAATAAGTGTGTACTTCTAACACAAAAAAACCTGCGCAAAAGAGAGAGTGCCTAATCAGTTGTGTGCGCCACTGATTAGGGCTCAGTGGTGGCAGGCGTCGCAGAAGACAGCAAAAAAGGGGGGGAATAAAAAAAAGCACCTGCCTAAACCCTAAAACAAACACTGATCAGGCAGGCCCACACAGGGGTACAGACCACTAATCCCCAAAAAAGGTGCTAAAAATTTAAGAAAAAAAAAACGCTTAACCTGAAAAAAAAACACCGCACCCCAAAAAAGCCTGGTGGGGTGGGCAATTTGCTAACAGTGGCTGGACACTCTTTACAGGGAAGAGGGTCCGGACAAAGTTAGCGAGTAATGGAAAAAAAAGAAAAAAAGCTTACACCCCCCAAAAAAAATTATGTAAGCATTGCACTTAAGATAGGGCTATTTGTAGTTCCCCTGGTCACATCCTGTGTATGTGCCCTGCCTGAAGATGTTTTGGGTGGCCTTGGTGGTTGTATGCAAAGGAGAAGTCAGACACAAGTGTTAGGGTACGTTCACATTTTTTGAAAAATTCTATTCGGTCGATTCCCAGAATTTTCCCAAAAAACTTTGTTTCGTTCCGAAGATAATAGAGAATCTCTATTAAAAACTGCTATTTCTGGCCTACAGAGAGCATTAATAGGGGTGTAGAACACTTTGCTTTGTCCTAACACGCATAGGGAGTGTAATTATACTGTTATTCAGTATGACATGCAGATTACAGGCATCACTATTAGAATCACTGCTGCATAGTGTCTGGATGTGGCAGAAGGGAGACCCCCTGGCGTCAGAATTTAAGAGAATAAATAGATTTTTAATGTAATTTTTATTTAAAGGGGTTCTCCGGTGCTTGAACATCTTATCCCCTATCCAAAGGATAGGGGATAAGATGCCTGATCGCTGGAGTCCCGCCGCTGGGGACCCCCGGGATCTTGCACGCGGCACCCCGTTTGTAATCAGTCCCCGGAGCGTGTTCGCTCCGGGTCTGATTATCAGCGACCACAGGGCCGACGGTGTGTGACATCACGCCTCCGCCCCCTTGTGACAGCTATCACACCCCCTCCCGTTGCCTTGCATTGAGGGGCAGAGCGTGATGTCCCACGGGGGCGGAGGCATGTCATCACACGCCGCCGGCCCTGTGGTCGCCGGTAGTCAGACCCGGAGCGAACACGCTCCGGGGACTGATTACAAACGGGATGCCGCGTGCAAGATCCCGGGGGTCCTTTGGATAGGGGATAAGATGTCTAAGCACCGGAGTACCCCTTTAATGTAATTTTAATTTATTTACATTTTTTAAATACCCATTCTGGTGAGCATCGAGCTGGCGGTCTGCCGCAAGCGAGCTACCACCTGTTCCAGCCCATGCCTCTTAGCGTCCAGGCCCACCCCCCACCCCCACTTTATTGCTCTTTGTGGAACTGAAAATGTTTCATTTAATCAGTTATGGTTCATTGTTATCGCTCCAACGTGTTTCATTAGATTCTTGTGGTAATTCTACAGCTAATATATGACGTCAACGACCATAGGGCCTCAGTCTTGAAAACGTTACATTGATTTTTTATTTATTTAAATTTAAGATTTTGAAATGTAAATTTAATATTACATTCATAAGTTTAATGTCCCAGGCCCCGTCGTTTACTTTGAATAAATAGTGTGGTTACAAAAGACCAAATCTAACAAGGAGTCACATGTCATATGGCAGCACAATGATAGAGCCTGGAGGTGGCATTAGTATGAGGAGACCACATAGTGGCTGAATGACACAGCCTGGAGTTGGAGGCAGCATGAGGAGACCATATACTGTAGTTGCTGAATGACACAGCGTGGAGGTGGCGGCAGCATGAGGAGACCATATAGTGGCTGAATGTCACAGTGTGGAGGTGGTGGCAGCATAAGGAGAAGATATAGTGGTTGAATGACAAAGCCTGGAGTTTGTGGCAGCATGAGGAGAACATTAATTCCCTTCTTGGCAAGTGTTACTCACCCTAAAAAGGGCGGCTCCACACAGGAATCTCTCTATTTCCACCTAAAAACCCTGGGAAATGGCAGTGTTTTTAGGGGGAAATAGGGAGAGGTTCCTGTGTGGGGCCACCCTTTTTAGGCGAGTGACACTTGAAAAGAAGGGAATTAATGCTAGAGTAGGGCCTTACAGGGGAAGCTTTTACCCCTCCGGTTACAATGAACCATACGTTGTTTCCTTCCACCTTTTAGAGTTCTTTGCATCACATCAATACTTGGTGGTGTAGGTGGCATATGGTGTTTTTTTCACAACTTTCCTTTTGTTGCGTATATTTTATCCTAAGAAAAGTTAAGTTTTACATAATGCATATCCTCAATACCTACTTGTGGTCTGATGGCGAGGAATGTCTGTAAGGCTTGGTTCACACTACATTTTGTCCCATAAGGGACCGCATACGGCAGGGGGAGCGGAAAACTTGCGCTAAAGTATGCCTTCGTATGTGATCCCGTATGTAATTCATTTCAATGAGCTGACCGGAGTGAAACGCTGACTCCGGTCGGCTCATTTTTGTTCTGTATGCGGTTTTCCCACCGCACCTAAAATCGTGGTCAACTTATTCATCTGATTCATCTTCACAAAGGTCAGTCTATCCACATTTTTTTGGACAGACAAGTTCTCCTTGGGGTTACTATGGCCCCTGCTGCACTAAACACCCGCTCTGATGGCACACTATCGGCAAGATAGGCCAGCCAGGTAGGGCAAATTCTGCTAGTTGCGACCAAATATCAAGTTTGGCTGCCCGGAAGTCCAGCGAATCTTCAAGTTGTGTTGGCATGGTCATGTCAAGGTATGCCATCACCTGCTGGTTCAGGTCTTGCTCCAGGTCAACCTGCTGCTGATGAGTTGCTTCACTATGTGACTGTAGACTCAGGCTGCTGCTGATGGAGCTGGTACTGCTCCTGCCACCCCGCCCCAGCAGCCATGGCAGTGGAAGATGAATGCAGAGGGCCCCCCCAAGTCAAACCTGCGAGAGGATGGACAATGGGGCAGATAGGCATCGGCCAACTGACTATGTAGGATGTCTCTGTAGTAGGTCAGTTTGTCCTCCCTCTCATTTTGTGCCGGTAGCGAGGGTCCAATAAGGTGGAGAGCCAGAAGTTATCCCTTTGCCGAATGGTGACAATTAGGCGGTCACTATGCAAGCAAGTGATCATGCATCGTGCCATTTGTGCAAGTGACTCGGAGGGACTCCCTGCCTCCATCTCCACTGCATACTGCCATGGTGTGTCTGGGTCCTCTGTCTCGCCTTCCTCATAATAACCCTCTAGCTCCTCCAACTGCTCCTGCTCCTCATCTCCTGTCAGATGACTAGAAAAACCGCCCATCTCTCAAAACCTAAACTCCACTGTGCCCCTCCCCCGTCCTCCTCCAGTTAAGCACCCACAGGGCTCGTGACTGTGAGATTTAGTTGCCACCCTGACCAGCCATTATTTCCAACACGTGTTGTAGTAAATGAAGCAGTGGAATCACGTTGTTCATCCTGTAATCCTGGCGACTGTCCAATAATATGGCTTCCTCAAAGGGTCTGAGCAAACGGCAGGTGTCACATCTGAGCGGCCACTGGTTGACATTGAAGTTACACAGGGGAATCCCCCTACCAGCTTGGATCATCAAGAAATTGGTGATGGCTTTTCTATGTTTGTATAGTTGGTCCAACATATGAAGAGTGGAATTCCAACGTGTGGAAACGTTGCAAATCAGACTATGTTGGGGGATGCCGTTCTGACGCTGCAGCTCAAGGAGGGTGTGATTTGCAGAGTACGAGTGGCTGAAGTGAATTCAAAGTTTCCTTCCCACTATTAGGATGTCTTGCAGATGTGGGGAACACTTCAGGAACTGCTTGACAACCAGATTGAACACGTGTACCATACACCATGACCGTTGTCAATCACCATCGTTCCCATTTCCAGTTTTTGTGGAGTAAGCCATGATTCGATTTCTTGATGAATGACTTTTAGCAGTTCCTCCCCTGTGTGACTTTGTTAGCCAAGGCAAACCATGTGAAGAACAGCGTGACACTGCCGTGCCCTGCACACATGATATGCTGGAGAGGCACTGAGACTTGCCCGTGCAGTGGAGGCTGAGGACACGCTGGAGGATGAGGAGGCGGAGTCACACACTGTCACAAGACCAATGGCCTGAGAGCATGGAGGCAGAAGTGGCATGAGCTGTCCAAGTTGCTGTTGTTGTGGCTGTGCAGGAACCACATTCACCCAGTGGACCATAAAGGACATATATTGTCCCTGCACTTTGGTACACACCGTCAGGCTCAAGCACTGGCCCACCTTCTGTTCCACAAAATTGTGTAGGGCTGGTACTGCCTTTTCTGCAAAGAAATGACGGCTTGGACTCTCCACCTCGGCTTGGCGTGGTGCATGGTCCACCACTTGAAAAGGGAGGGACTAAAGCACCAGCAACTTGGACAGGAGCACATAATGTTGTCTTTTGGACATGGCTTCGCCAATGGATTGCTGTTGGAATGGCTGACTCGAAGTTGGCGGAGCAGGAGCATCTGGAGCAACAGAAGATGGGTATGACACACAGCTCCCTTTGGCTGAGGTGGTGGAACCTTGGCTGGCTGGACCACCACATCTGAGCCACGGTTCTCCCAGGCCGCTTTATGGTGACGCTGCATATGCTGACGCAGGGCCGGGTTGCCAACATTGGGACCCTGGCCACACTTCACCTTCTGCACATCTTGCATGTGACCAGGTTAACCTCCTCCGGATGCTTCATGAAGAACTGCCACACCGCCGAGTAGCTGCTTTTCCCACCAACAGTCCGCACTGATTGACTGCTACGGCCGCCAACTCCAGGAACCCCTGTAGTGAAGCAGGTGGTCTCCCCCGGGCACATTTGGCTCCAGACTTTCCACTTCTGTCATCATGCTGTCTGCCAACCATGCTACCGCCTTGCTGGCTAGGCTGCTGTCTCACGGGCAACCTACAACCCTCTTCTCCTGATGATCATGAAGCTTTTTCTGCACCCGGCTCCCAAGTGCGATCGGCTTCATCATCATCATCATCGAGTTGTGTCTGCACGTCACTGATGTCCTCCTCAGGTCCCTCAACAGTGTCTGCTTCAGGAGCCTGAATGCTCGCAACACCACCTCCCACGCCACTCTCCTCATCACTACTTGCCCGCCTAGCATAGGAAGCATCGGATGTCTCCTCCAATTCTTGGCTGGGCAGTGGCTGCTGACTTTCCTCTATTAGATCGTTCTCACTAAATAGTGGAGCTGAACCCACAGCATAAGATACTTCTTATGGGAACAGCATAGGACAGAGGCAATGGGAGGACAGAGACTGCTCGCGGGCCATGACAACTGAGGGCTGTGTCTGAGGAACCCCCCGACTGTGGGGTTTCAGATGTCACTTGTGATGAAGTGGATGACCGTGTTAAGCAATCGATGACAGCAGATGGGTTGCTGGTCGAGACACGACCGCTAGCTGATACCGGGAGCTCAGGCCCCTCACTGCAACTCCTGCTGCCACTCACCCCAAGTCTGCTGCGACCTCTGCCTGAGGAATTTAGGCCTCTGACACTCCTCTTTGCCCGTCCTGGCACTTCTCTGCCTGACATGCTTAGTGCGTGTATGAGGGAAGTACAATGCGCTCCACTACGCTTAAGAAAGTTTTTGTGTACAACACCAGCCGGTGAGTACTTTTGCCTGGCCTTTCACAGTATCTAGACCCTTGAGAATTTAACAGCTGCAAAATAGTACACCAGTTAGATGTAGGTATGTGGTATGCTTTTATGAGGGGAGAAAAATGTGCTACAGTATGCTTAAAAAAGTATTTGTGTACAACATCAGCCGGTGAGTACCTTTGCTTGTAACCCGCCCGCATATCTCCTGCCCACGCTTCAGGACTACAACTCCCAGCATTCCCTTACCCTTAAGCAGTAGCTAGCAGGTGTGTGGTATATGTGGGCGGGTGGCCGGGGAGTTGAGCTTTACAAAAATTTGCACAAAATGTTGCAGTTGCGACTTTTTGTGCGACTTTTTGAAAATGCTGTCAAAAGCAAGTTTGTAAGCCAGGTCTGACCTGGCTTACACTTGAAACTTTTTGAAGGGTTTGAAAGGTTTGCGACTTTTTTTTGCTTACGTGTGAGTTTTGCACTTGATAAATTCCCGACAACTGCTAAGTGAAAACTGAAAATTGCTTAGGTAGGGCTGACTGGTATTTTTTGCTTACCCACAAAAGTCACACAAAAGTTGCTAACGCGAACGTGTGACTTTTTATACAACTTTTTTAAGCAAAAATAAAAACCTCTAAATCCCTTGATAATGACTGTCCTTTTACTAACCTTCGCATATATTTACCCCGATTCACTTTTGCCCCTTTAAATGGGCACTCTCATTAAAACTAATGTTTGCTATTGCACTCCTTATGGTAAACAAAAATATTTCTAATGTACTTTGTTTAAAAATAAATTATGTTCTCTATGTTTTGTGTTTTACCGTTTGCAGTCTAAGGACAAGGCGACCTGAGACGGCAAGCGGTGTATGACGTGGGCTCCCGACTCGAGTCTGCAACATACCGGCTGGCCCCAGCAGATTCCTGTAGCTGGGGGCCGGCGTTAACAGCCGACATGCGGCGATTGCCGCGGCCTGCTATTAACCTTTTAGATCGCCGCTGTCAAAGTTCACAGCGGCATCTATAGGGACATTTAATCTCCCCTTAATCTCCCCACTTAATCTGCAGCGCGATCGCAGGGGGGCGATCCACTGCTGGGGTAGCCTGATGGCTTACCTTTCCTTCTGTGTCAGCTGCTGTACTGTGGATGATAAAGTCTGGCAGGACCAGGCATTATCAATCGAGCGCAGAGCACACAGATCAATGTGGTTCTATGAAACCACATTGATCTGTATGAGGAATCTAATGATTCCTCCTTAAAGTCCCCTAAGGAGAATTAAAGTGTAAAAATGTTAAATAAAAAGTTAAAAAAAACACCCATTAACCCCTTCCTTTAACCCCTTAAGGACACATGACGTACTGGAACGTCATGTGTCCACTCCCGATCTATAACGCGGGGCCACGGCGTGGCCCCGCGTCATAGCGGTTCGGGCCCGGCCTCTAACAACGGCCGGGACCCGTGGCTAATAGCGCGCGGCATTGATCGCTGTGCCGCGCGCTATTAACCCTTTAGACGCGGCGTTCAAAGTTGAACGCCGCGTCTAAAGTGAAACCGAAAGCATGCCGGCTAGCTCAGTGGGCTGTTCGGGATAGCCGCGGTGAAATCGCGGCATCCCGAACAGCTGACAGGACAGCGGGAGGGCCCCTACCTGCCTCCTCGCTGTCCGATCGCCGAATGACAGCTCAGTGCCTGAGATCCAGGCATGAGCAGTCATGCGGCAGAATCATCGATCACTGGTTTCTTATGAGAAACCAGTGATCAATGTAAAAGATCAGTGTGTGCAGTGTTATAGGTCCCTATGGGACCTATAACACTGCAAAAAAAAAGTGCAAAAAAAAAGTGAATAAAGATCATTTAACCCCTTCCCTAATAAAAGTTTGAATCACCCCCCTTTTCCCATAAAAAAAAACACTGTGTAAATAAAAATAAAAATAAACATAAATGGTATCGCCGCGTGCGGAAATGTCCGAATTATAAAAATATATCGTTAATTAAACCGCACGGTCAATGGCGTGCGCGCAAAAAAATTCCAAAGTCCAAAATAGTGCATTTTTGGTCACTTTTTATATCATGAAAAAATGAATAAAAAGCGATCAATAAGTCCTATCAATGCAAAAATGGTACCGTTAAAAACTTCAGATCACGGCGCAAAAAAATGAGCCCTCATACCGCCCCATACACGGAAAAATAAAAAAGTTATAGGGGTCAGAAGATGACAATTTTAAACGTATTAATTTTTCTGCATGTAGTTATGATTTTTTCCAGAAGTCCGACAAAATCAAACCTATATAAGTAGGGTATCATTTTAATCGTATGGACCTACAGAATACATATCAGGTGTCATTTTTACCGAAAAATGTACTACGTAGAAACGGAAGCCCCCAAAAGTTACAAAACAGCGTTTTTTTTAAAATTTTGTCGCACAATGATTTTTTTTCCCGCTTCACCATAGATTTTTGGGCAAAATGACTGACGTCATTACAAAGTAGAATTGGTGGCGCAAAAAATAAGCCATCATATGGATTTTTAGGTGTAAATTTGAAAGAGTTATGATTTTTTAAAGGCAAGGAGCAAAAAACGAAAATGCAAAAACGGAAAAACCTCCGGTCCTTAAGGGGTTAAATCACCCCCCTTTTCCCAAATTCCATATAAAAAATATGTAACCATAATAAAAATAAACATATGTGGTATCGCCACATGCGTAAATGTCCAAACTATAAAAATATATTGTTAATTAAACTGCGCAGTCAATGGCGTATGCGCCAAAAATTCCAAAATCCAAAACAGCGTATTTTTGGTCACTTTTTATATCATGAAAAAATTTATAAAAAGCTATCAAAAAGTCGAATTGATATGAATATGGTACCACTAAAAACTTCAGATAACGGCGCAAAAATGAACCCTCATACCGCCCCCTACTCGGACAATTTTAAACAGATACATTTTCCTGCACGTAGTTATGATTTTTTCCAGAAGTAAGACAAAATCAAACCTAGGGTAGGGTATCATTTTAATTTTATGGACCTACAGAATAAAGAAAAGATGTAATTTTTACGAAAATGAACTGTGTAGAAACGGAAGACCCCAAAATTTACAAAATGGTGTTTTTTCTTCAATTTTGTCGCACAATAATTTTTTGGGGTTTCACCGTAGATTTTTGGGTAAAATGACTGAAGTCATTACAAAGTAGAATTGGTGGTGCAAATAATAAGCCATCATGTGGATTTTTAGGTAATAAATTGAAAGGGTTATGATTTTTAAAAGGGGTTTAAAAAGTAAGGAGGAAAATACGAAAGTGCAAAAACTGAAAAACGCTCGGTCCTTTATGGGTTAAAAAAGCTGCCACTAAGTGTCTCCCTACTTGTTCAGAGCACATCTCCCCCCATCTTTTACACAGACTTTGGATGCCTGCTGGCCTGGCATAAGTCCAAAATCAGGAGGGGGTGCAGTCTTAGCCAATCATAGCTCATCACACACAGTTCACAGCTCTGGGCTGTGTGTAGCAGAGTGATGGAGGATGTTCTCCCCTGTATGGATTCAGATGATGTCACACCTGTTGAGTAATGCCCCTTCCCAGTGAATCTGACTGAGACTGAGCAGAAAATACAGAGCAATGTCAAGGTAGAAAACTAACAAATAATGAAAATAAAGGCAGGGGGTGGTTTATCATGATGGGGGCAGTGAACTGGGAGGATTATACAATTTAACAAGATTATGAGAAGTACTCTTTAAATAACATTAACTCATGTCATTAAATTTTGTCTACCAATCTTATCCAGGCAACAAAAGTATAGTAAGGCAAGCACAGAAAAATAGCTTTGCTACAATGTTCTTTCCTCCCCTACCTTTTGCCACAGACTTTTACCTCCCTGCAACTCTCATATGATGTGTAGAAAGTCTGCTTCCTTGATTCCATACCTAGAAAAATCCCCTTCATGTTTAATTCCTATATAAATAAACTAGTTGTTGAGTAGTATAGTTGAGAAATGATCCTAAAGATTTTTGTGAACGACACCCATCATAATGAAGGGCATTTATCAACCCTTTTACCTGAGTTTTTCAGTGTAAATTTGTCGCAAAAAAGTCGCTACTGCGACACCCTGACTTTTCGTGCGACAATCATCTATGCGAGCAAGAAGAGCAAGTTTTGTTTTTTTGACTACGGTACGCGGGTTTGAAAACTTTACTTGGTTTAGTCAGGTATTTATTAACTGTGACAGTCGCAGCTGCGCAATAAAATGTCGCAACAGCCGTAAAAAATGACTAAATTTACTCCAGCTCCAACATGGAGCAGGAAAAGCTACTGCCGCCCGGGCTCTGACATACTTTCTCCCCGCTACCCTCACTTCACTACAGGGACACTGCAGTGATTTACATCCCACCCCTCTCACTTGCCAGCGCCACACAACTCCCATCTGTCTGCTAACTGTGGCAAGACTACAAGTCCCAGCATGCCCTTACAGTGAGGACACGCTGAGAGTTGTAGTCTTGTAGCAGCGGGAGCTGAGCGGTGCAGGTGGGAGACAAGGGGGGGATGTATATCAGTGTCCCCATCATTATTAAGTGAGGGTAGCGGGGAGGCCGTATGAGGAGCTCCTTATAACATATACCGGCGCACAGACTCCAAAATCCACTGCTGTCATTTCATATTTCCCGCTGGGTCCTGTGATTGGCCAGGACCAGCAGCCAATCACAGGACCCGACTGGAACAGTGACATAACATTAGGGGATATAGGAGTCTGTCAGGGGGAGTCCGTCAGCACATAGGGTCCCCCCTATTTTTATTCTCAGCCAAATATCAACCAAACAGTAACAGCCTGACGTTACCAGGATGGGCAAGGTCCATTGTTACTGGCCCTCCCCAGCCTAAATAACGCAAACCTGTTACCGCCTAGGCCCAGGAGTGCCATTTTGACGCTCCGGGCCTGTTGGTACCGGCTCTTCTCGGCACCCCTGTAATGTTGGGTACCTGGGTAATAATTGAGGGTTAGCGCTAGCTGTTTTTGTGGCTAACGCTAAGCCCGACTTAGTAGTGGACTCGGTCTGTAAGACAGCTTCCACTACTAAGCCTGTCCAGTAAGTTAAAAAAAAAAAAAACAGGTTTAAAAAAAATTTGATTACAAAAAACACTCCCCCACAAGCCCTCATTGACCATTTTATTAACATCAAGCAAAGAAAAACGCTGGTCGTCGAAGTAGTCCACCGAATCCGAAGGAGTCCACAGGATACACGGATCTGTAGAAGTAAAAAAAAAAAATTATAATAATTAGTAAGTACAATTAGGGAGAAAAAAATGCGTAAAAAAATGTAATAAACACACACACACATCATATATATATATATATATATATATATATATATATATATATATATATATATATATATATAATATGCAAATTTTTTTCCAAAGCTGCAAAGTGGTGTTCTGTAGTCATTATTTGGTTTTTGCTTATGTGTGCTAAAAAAAATGGTATTTAAAAGTGATTTCTTGGTTTTTGCTCATGTAAGCCAAATTTATCAACCCCCTGTGATAGTATGATGAATATGTCATACATAAGCAAAAAAAATTGCAAGAAAAAAATGACTACAGAACTTGCTTAGCAAAGCAACGAATATCCCCGAATAAATGTCCCCGAATATCCTCAATAATTAGATGTGACACTATTATCTTCTGTGGTTTGAAATGCATGACTGTCCTGACAGTACCAAAGCCTTATTCTAAACCTAACCAATAATTTATTTAAAAAATTGAAGCTTTCAATTTACCTTTGTCAAAAAAGGTTAAGTTTATAAAATTCAGTCATGTCATTTGGGTTGTCTCATATTAAGGTGCATGGTATACTACCTTTTAGTGAAAATAGTGACTTGAATCTCCTCCAAAAGATTGTGAAGCCGACTGCAAATTTGAATTATATTTGAAAGCTCCTTGGGCAAAAATACCTTTTTCTAACAAATATAAAAATATTTGTGGAATATAAAAAGGTCCCACCAGGACTTAATAAATACTATAACTGTGACGTCAAGGATTCATCTCGAAAGTTGGGCAATGCCAGGACTCCCACATTTCTAAGCATACAGATAAATGTAAAATGTTTCCTTCCCCATATGAATTCATTTAAAATGTAATCAAGTTTTTTTTAACCATCTGTCGGGCAAATGGGTAGGCACTGTGTTTAATGTGTAGAGCATTCGAAGTAATATGTTTTAACAAAACCAGCTGCAGAATCTGTGTCAGCCACAATCATCTACCACAATCAACTACAAAACCTGCAAACACTGACACTGCACTATATATACAATATCAAATTTTATAAATTAGAATCCATTACATACAAAAAGGAGTGCTCCCACACCTTAAAACCTACCCAACCTTAAAAACCCAAGCCCCCAAAACAGGTGGGGGTCATCAACCTATTATTATTATTAGAAAACCGTAAACACCATGCATCAAAACAGAACCAATCATAAATAGAAGGAATAGTTTCCAGAATTGGACTTGGAATTGGTATTGGAGAATTTCCAGTTTCCTTCAGCATTTATTTTTGCTGTTCTGTCTCTTTGTCCACATACCAAGAACATTCTCATTCTCTTAATTCTGATTTGACATGGCACTCGCCAGGGCCCTTTCAACTCCATTATACAAAAAATAAAACAGTCTACAAAATAAAGGGTTTCCATCATACAACTGTGACTGATAATCTACACATTTTTTATCAAGTATTCCCTTACATACACCATACTGTTTTTTTTACACATTTGGAGAGGTTTCAAATTATAAAATTGATCTTACAGGGGTATTCTAGGAATTTGTTTTATTTGCCTAAGCTACAGGGCCTGTAAAGTTGATGTAGTTCATAATATTGTGTCTGTACTTGTGTTTGATGGCTGTCTTGAAAGTTGTTTGTGATCTTTGCCCCGATGTTCATTTTTAGCAGCATACAAAATGCTATTATCTCAGCTCTTCCCAGGTTGCAGTGTGGCCAGATGCAATACATCACTAGTCAGGTGTTGAAAGGAGCCAGTCTGCTTCAATGGGTGGAGCGACCGCTGGGTGGAAGATCATTCTTCACAGGGGTTCAGGAAATTGTAATTTTACAGCACAGCATGTAAGGCAGCTCAGGTGTGCTGCAATAGGTGGGGCTGATGCGTGGGAGGAAGAAAAGTGACCTCACATTTACAAACAAGGCATCCCGGGACTTGTACTTGGAGGGAGGAAACTCCAACAAGAAATAACTATTTTACAAAAAGAAAGCAGCAGTGTTATTGTGGACTCACCACACAGCCATTTAGCCCTGAGACAGGCATGGATCCTTCCTAAGCATGTCCATTACTGTCTGGCAGGTAAGTAGTAAAATTACCTTATGGTGGCAAACCTTAAATAAATCAGACACTGTAAATGTAATATCAAAAATTCCTTATTTTGCTGGCCAGATTCAATCAGTATAGCCAATAGTTGGGCATTTTGCAAAAGTCATGAGGTTGCCTTTTTCCATAGGAAATAAGATGACACAATGTAAATTTGACTTTTATACAATTTGCTTGTGACTTGTAGTCATTGTGTGGTCTCAGCATAATAGAACCAGTTACAGTGTTCCCCCTTAACACTAGCATTGCACTACTTCTAGCATGCATATCACCACTCTGACAGTTAGTGGTCACTTAAGGTGTTATTACTTGGGCAAATTACTTCCCAAAATGAACACTGATCAACTAGATTGGTGCTCATCGTATGAGCCTATTTCATGGCTCATTTATTCAATACAAAAATACAAAGGTATTATAGTAGTTTCCCTAGTATAGACTGGAAGAGATATTCAAATGTCCCTGTGTACAACTATAGCAACTAAAATAAAAAAAAGTCCATATTTCTGAGTTACAAAGTGGTCTTTTCCATTAGCAAATAAAAAAAAATGTCTACTTGCATAAAAACAAACTTTTTCCCTTTTGTGCAAAAAGACGTATAGAGTATGACATGACGTAATCTAGGTACTACTGTAGACCACCACACACCAGAAACATCACAATTTTTCGGAGCACAGCGTAGCGGTGCCTAACATAGCATACCTAACCAAAAAAAGTAGAGCACTTCCTTTTAAGAGAGCTTCAGTGACCTCCATTAAAAATAAATATAGGGGATACAAACGGTGTCTGTTATACCCAGGCCCTTAACCTTGAGAGCAGCTAAAAGGTCTCTCTGCCTAGTATGAAGAGACTAATAATATAATAAAGGCATGATAATAGGACACCATGCCAGGAACATTCAAATACCTTTTACTTTGGCTGGTATGATATAGTAAAGGGATGATCCAACTATATATGACTAACATTTTACAAAATGATGTTATACACGTTGAGGATGACCATTTTAATTTATAGGCTGTCCTTAATTAATCTTGTATAGTAAGCTTTCATGCAGTGCTAGTTTGCCTTTGCTGTTTGGGGTTTTATTCTCCGCTAGGTGTGACTCTGTATGAATTTGTTAGTGTTAAGCTGTTTCCTGTAGCTTTGTGCAAGGATGCCAAGCTATTTTGTGTTAAATCATTTACGCAATTAACTCCGAGAAGCCCTCTTTTAGGAAACACATTGTGAATTCCTGTGCATCTATTTCACAATATAAGTGATGCATATACAACGTGATTACTTTGAGCGCCTTTCATCATTTTTTCTTCCTTATGCAGACCTGTTAAGGCAATTTCTGTAATTTGCAGTGATTCTGCCAGCTCTAGCAAAAATAGTGGGGAATGAGAAAAGTAAATTAGCACCATAGCAGCATCATGGTCAGGGTTATTTTATATGCTGAAGTTGCTTCGAGCTATGTGTGTGTAACTGAACAAAGAGAATTATAGATGAGGATTTTTCATTTTATTTTCCAGGGAGGGTTGCTAGTGGCATCATTGTGGCAAAACTTTTAACATAACACATACACATATCCATTTTAGCTTGTCTGCCAAGGGAATTTAATGCTACTGAACATCATGTTCAAAATATGATGGGTTATATGACGGTATTATAGGATGTGACAACGCCTCGAAAATTTACAGAATATCTCACATTTTTCAGTGTTATTTCTCTTAATAAACACCATCAAACTAAACAGTAATACGCAAAGAACTATTGTTGGTACTCCTGTGATAGTTTTATAGAATGGGTATTAATTAAATTCTTGTTCAAGGAGCTTTAATGGTTAAAAGATTTTTGACAACTGTTAGTCCGTGTTCAGATAACATAAAGACTAGAGATGAGCGAATTTTTGAAAAATTGGATTCGGACGATTCGCCAAATTTTTGGAAAAAATGTGGTTTGATCCGAATGTATTTGCGGTGAATGTATATTAAAAACGGCTATTTATGGCCAACAGAGAGCCTCAATAGGAGTTTAGAACACTTTGCTGAGTTCTAACATGCATATGGAGTGTGCTGGGGTAGTGAAATAATACTGTTATTCAGAATAACATGCAGATTACAGGCATCAATTTCAGAGTCACTGCCGCAGAGCAGCACAATGACAGAGCCTGGAGGTGGCATCAGTACGAGGAGACCATATAGTGGCTGAATGACACAGCGTGGAGGTGTTGGCAGCATGAGGAGACCATATAGTGGCTGAATGACACAGCATGGAAGTGTTGGCAGCATGAGGAGACCATATAGTGGCTGAATGATACAGTGTGGAGGTGTTGGCAGCATGAGGAGACCATATAGTGGCTGAATGACACTGCCTGGAGCTGGCAGCAGCAGGAGTAGACACTAGGGCAGAGTAGACACAATTCCTAAGATTAAAAGATACATTTTGAAAATTAAATTGAAGATTTATGGTAGCTAGTGCTACCATAAAAACTTTTTAGGTCCAGGCCCAGGCCCGGCAGCATCAGTAAACCATATATTGGCTGAACCGCACAGCCTGGAGTTGGCAGCAGCATAAGTAGACACTAGGGCTTAACAATCCCTAAGATTAAAAGATGAATTCTTAAATTTAAACTGAAGATTTTGAGTAGCTAGTGCTACCATGAAAAAATGTTTATTCCCAGACCCAGGCCCAGCAGCATCAGTAAACCATATATTGGCTGAATGACACAGCCTGGAGTTGGCTGAAGCATGAGGAGACCATATAGTGTCTGAATGGCAGAGCCTTGAGTTGGCAGAAGCATGAGTAGACACTAGGGCTTCACAATTGCTAAGATTAAAAGAGGAATTCTGAAATTGAACCCCTTAAGGACCAGGGGTTTTTCCATTTTTGCATTTTCGTTTTTTGCTCCTTGCCTTTAAAAAATCATAACTCTTTCAATTTTGCACCTAAAAATCCATATGATTGCTTATTTTTTTGCGCCACCAATTCTACTTTGTAATGACGTCAGTCATTTGGCCAAAAATCTACGGAGAAATGGGAAAAAAAATCATTGTGAGACAAAATTGAAAAAAAAACCCGCTGTTTTGTAACTTTTGGGGGCTTCCGTTTCTACATAGTACATTTTTCGGTAAAAATGACACCTTATCTTTATTCTGTAGGTTCATACGATTAAAATGATACCCTACTTATATAGGTTTGATTTTGTCGTACTTCTGGAAAAAATCATAACTTCATGCAGGAAAATTAATATGTTTAAAATTGTCCTCTTCTGACCCCTATAACTTTTTTATTTTTCCGCGTATAGGGCGTATGATAGGACTTATTGATCGATTTTTATAAATTTTTTCATGATATAAAAAGTGACCAAAAATGCACTATTTTGGACTTTGGAATTTTTTTTGCGCGTACGCCATTGACCGTGCGGTTTAATTAATAATATATTTTTATAATTCGGACATTTCCGCACGCAGCGATACCATATATGTTTATTTTCTCACTTTTTTTTGCAGTGTTATAGCTCCCATAGGGACCTATAACACTGCACACACTGATCTTTTACATTGATCACTGGTTTCTCATAGGAAACCAGTGATCGATTATTCTGCCGCTTGACTGCTCATGCCTGGATCTCAGGCACTGAGCAGTCATTCGGGGATCGGACAGCGAGGAGGCAGGTAGGGACCCTCTGGCTGTCCGCCGTGGCCCCACATTATAGATCGGGAGCGGATACATCACGTTCCAGTACGTTATGTGTCCTTAAGGGGTTAAACTGAAGATTTTGGGTAGCTAGTGCTACCATAACAAAATGTTTATTCCCA
Organism: Hyla sarda; assembly: GCF_029499605.1. Classification (NCBI taxonomy): domain Eukaryota; kingdom Metazoa; phylum Chordata; class Amphibia; order Anura; family Hylidae; genus Hyla; species Hyla sarda. Next base: position 326,699,754 of record NC_079189.1, read on the forward strand.
GACCAAGGCCCAGCAGCATCAGTAAACCATATATTGCCTGAATGACACAGCCTGGAGTTGGCTGAAGCATGAAGAGACCATTGAAATTTATGATTTTTTTATTTAAGATTGAAATGAAGGATTTTGAAATTGTAATTTCCCTACTCTGCCTGACATACTTATTGCATATATGAGGAGAGTACAATACGCTTCACTTCGCTTAAAACAGTATTTGTCTAGAACAGCAGCAGGTGTGAACTATTGTCTGTCCTTTCACAGCATATAGACCCTTGACAGATTAACGGGTACAAAATAGTAGGTATGTGGTATGCACTTATGAGGCCAGAAAAATGTGCTACAGTACGCTTCAAAATACTTATTTTACCTGTTTCCCAGATTCCAAAATTCCTTTATAATCAGAAATTGTCAGAATACCACCTTCACATTCAAAATAATAAAATGATAGATACGTTCTCTGAAGAAAAGGATCCTTCATTAGATGACAATATGAGTATTGTATGTTCCAGTGACATAAGCTCATCTGAGGAACAGGAAAACATGATACAACTTAATTCTGCAACGAAGAACCACAACAAAGAATGAACGACTTAAAGCCTACTGGAACTGAGGAACTTCAAAATGGTCAAAACTGTTTCTGCTAGTCCTTGGCAATATTCCTTTTATTACTGGTCTGGAATCTACATGGCAATAATGCTGGGAGAGTAACTCAAGGATACCCACATTTTTCCTACAATACACAGTCAATATATGGAGGCCATATAGTGGTTGAATGACACAGCCTGGAGGTGGCTGAAGCATGAGGAGACCATATAGTGTCTGAATGGCACAGCCTGAAGGTGGCTGAAGCATGAGGATACCATATAGTGTCTGAATGGCACAGCCTGGAGGTGGCATCAGGAGTCCTGAAAGTGACCCTAATGCAAGGAATTTCTAAAACTGGGGACCAGCACCTTAATTATGTTTTGCAGTATCCATGACAACACAATAAGAGAGCCTGGAGGTGGTAGCATCAGCATGAGGAGACCATAGAGCAGCAAAATCAGAGAGCATGGAGGTGGCAGCATCAGCATGAGGAGACAATATGGCTGCACAATGACAGTGCCTGGAGGTGGTAGCATCAGCATGAGGAGACAATATGGTGGCACAATGAGAGAGCATGGAGGCGGTAGCATTAGCATGAGGAGACCATAGAGCAGCACAATTAGAAAGCCTGGATGTGGCAGCATCAGCATGAGGGGAACAGAACAGAACAATTAGAGAGCTTGGAGGTGGCAGCATCAGCATGAGGAGACCATATGGTGGCATAAAGACAGAGCCTGGAGGTGGTAGTATCAGCATGAGGAGACCATATGGGGGCACATTGACAGAGCCTGGAGGTTGTAGCATTAACATGAGGAGACCATAGAGCAGCACAATGACAGAGCCTGGAGGTGGTAGCATTAGAATGAGTAGACCATAGAGCAGCACAATGACAGAGCCTGGAGGTGGCAGCAGCAGCAGCATGAGAGCCATGCCAACTGAGGGTTGAGTCTGAGAAACCCTCCGACTTTTGACGGGGGTGTCGGATGAAGTGGATGACCGAGTGAACCTCACTTGGGAGGAAGTAGATGACCGAGTGAACTGATCAATCACGGCTGCTGGGTTGCTGGTCACAACACGACTGCTAGCTGACACCGGGAGCTCAGACCTCTTGCTGCGACTCCGGCTGCCACACACCCCTACTCTGCTGCAACTTCTGCCTGCACCTGATAAAATTAAGCCTTGGACACTCCTCTTCGCATGTCCTGGCACTACTCTGCCTGACATACTTATTGCGTATATGAGAGTACAATATGCTTCCCTACGCTTAAAACTGTATTTGTCTAGAACAGCAGCAGGTGTGTACCATTTGCTGTCCTTTCCCAGTATCTAGGCCCTTGACAGATTAAGAAGTACAAAATAGTACACTTCTTAGATGTAGGTATCTGGTATGCACTTATGAGGGCAGAAAAATGCGCTACAGTACACTTAAAAAAGTATCTGAGTACACCACCAGCCAGTAAGTACTTTTGCCTAGACTTTCACAGTATCAAGGCCCTTGACTGATTAACAGGTTTAAAATAGTACACTACTTAGATGTAAGCATGTGGTATGCACTTATGAGGGCAGAAAAATGCGCTACGGTATGCCTAAAAACTCTGTATTTTTGTAAAACACCAGCCGGTGATTATTTTTGTCCGTCTTTTAACAGTATGTAGGCCCTTGACAGATTAACAGGTACAAAATAGTACACTACTTAGATGTACGCATGCATTATGCACTTATGAGGTGTGATGACTCGCTCTTGCAAATAGGTGCCGTTGCAGTATAGAGGCAAGCAGACAGCATTTTACAAATCAAAGTTCAGTGTTTAATTCACACACGGCCCATGGCAAACAGTCTTTAAATGTAGAACAAAGGAAAACGTAACAAAAGTCCATCTGTAATCCTTAAGTGATTGTTCACACCTGAGTTCATGCCATGCGGCGTCAAGCAACTATTTTCCAGGCCTCCACAGCAAGGCTGTCCAGCAGCTTCCACTCTTGGAGCTACCACAGGGAAGAACTCCAGACACAACTTTCTCTGGCACTGTGTGCTGCAACTAGCAAATCCTCCTCAGCTGGTGAGGCAGCCTAGCTATAAGGCCAACAAAAGCCAGCCAGGATTGTGGGGAATAACCCCCCACCCTGCACTTGGTCATTCCCTTGGT